>NC_088797.1:24383661-24685364 GCF_011386835.1 Chrysemys picta bellii | reverse complement strand
CAGTTGAAGACAATTGTTGATGCCTGCAACCCAACGGAGCTGGGGATGAGGGGTTTGGGGTATTGGAGGGGCTCAGGGCTGGGGCAGAAGGTTGGGGTACAGGAGTGAGGGCTGCGGGGTGGGTCCGGGAATGAGGGGTTCAGTGTGTGGGAGGAGGTTCTGGGTTAGGGCAGTGGTGCAGGAGGGGGTCAGGGTTCTGGGCTGGGGGTGCAGGCTCTGGGGTGGGGTCTGGAATGAGGGGTTTGGGGTGCAGGAAGGGCTCCGAGTTTGGGGGGGATCAGGGCTGGGGCAGAGGGTTTGGGTGCAGAAAGGGGTCAAGGCTCTGGGCTGGAGGTGCAGGCTCTGGGGTGGGGCCGGGGATGAGGGGTTTGGGGTGCAGGAAGGGGTTCCAGGTTTGGGGGGGCTCAGGGCTATGGTAGGGGACTGGGGCGCGGGGCTGGGGTGTGGACTTACCTTCGGTGGCTCCTGGTCAGTGGTGCAGCCGGGGTGCAAAGGCAGACTTCCTGCCTGTCCTAGCACTGCAGACTGCGCTGCGCCCCATAAGCAGCCAGCAGCATGTCTGGCTCCTAGGCGGAGGTGCACAAGCGGCTTCGCGCAACTCTCACCCGCAGGCACCACACCCACCCCCAGTCCCCATTGGCTGGGAACTGGTGCTTCGGGTGGGGGCAGCACGCGGGGCCCCGTGGCCCCCCTGCCTAAAAGCCAGACCCATTGCTGGCCGCTACTGGGGCACAGGGCGGTGTCGGAAAAGGTAGGCACTAGCCTGCCTTAGCTGGGCAGCATCGCCAACGGGACTTTTAAGTCCCGGTCGGCAGTGCTGACCACAGCAAAGCGACCCAATGCCTTATATGCTGCGACCCAGTACTGGGTCTTGACCCAGGTTTGAAAAACACTGGTGTAAGTGACCATTTATCACTTAGTCCAGCTTGCCTGGGTAGCAAGATAGGCTCTCCAGTAAGGGGACTGTCTGTGACTCAATGGTAAGACTGTTATAGTGATCCAGGAGTTCACATTTGTTACTTGGGTTGGTGAAATCTAATTGTAGAACATACCACCAGTTTGGGGTGTCTATCCCGTTTTTAGCAGTTTGCCCTGAGGTAAGCACTCACGGCCATGAGCCACTCCAGACAGCATGACAGCCACATCTTCCAAAAGGCAACCGTTAGAAACTGGCCTAATTTAACACTATAATTCCTCTCACACATGCAATTTCTGTATTACTTCAGCACAGGAATCATGCAGTATCTCTTGTGAGAAAAGTAGAATAGTAAACAACTTAACTCACTCTTCGTTTTTTTTGTTCACTGTTCATCTGTAAAAATAAAATGAAAACATAACAAAAACAAGTCACATATCAAAGTAAGAGTGTAAACAATTATAAGCCAAATCAGAAAACTAATACATTAATATAAATCTTGATTCTCTTGCTACTTAAGAGCTCTACCCTACAAACATGCATGCATGCATGCATCTATATATTGACTTCAGTGGAACTACTCACATGATTTAATGCAGGATTGGGCCCTAATTTGCTAAAACATTTGCAGATAAGAGACTAAATACATCAACAAGAATCAAATATAACGTGATCAAAATTAAACTTTACAGCTGAAAGGAATTAAAAACTCACAGTAGAAGGTAGTTCTGGCTCAGGAGGTGTGGGAACTCTCTGATACTTTTCTTCCATGGTTGCTTTATAATCTTTTAAAGCCCGGTCAATTCTGAAGTATAGTTTATAGTTGTAAACAGTGTTAAAAACTTTTACACAATATTTTAAAAATAACATAATACAGTCATTTTAAAGTGCTGCAAATTCCTTTTTCATATTTACCAACTATTCCAACTCTACAGAGTAAGACTCTCCAACTTGTTCTCTCTTCTCTTACATTGTGAGATACCCATATCTCAATCACAATCAAAAGAAAATATTGTGTGTGTACACACACACACACACATACCGGACCCTCGCTAGAACGTGGGATTTGGGATCCATGCATGGTATTGCGTTAACGTGGGGACTGCGTTATAGCGGGGACCGCGTTAAAATGAATTGCAATTAAAGTAATTAAATTTGGGATCCATGCCCACGACCACGTTATATGTGAATTCGTGCTATATAGACGCGCGTTCTAGTGAGGGTCCGGTGTATATATATTCATTCTAAGTTGAACATGGTGAGTTAAACACCAGACTGATACCATGATTGATTTTTACTTCGACACTTTTCTTAAAGCATCTACAGTAGGTTCCAACCAACTGCGCTATGTCAATGACTGAGTGAAGTGAGATTCCTGAGGAAGTCTAATTGTATTTTTTAAATATGTTAAGAAGTGAAAAACATGCTCTCCTTTCTTCTGCATGAATTTATAAATTGAAAAACAAATAACTAAAATAATTAAATGGCCATTAGAAGAGTTTAGATGACTGATGTTGGCCTGTCATGTTGACCTTAGCAATCAAAACATTGCACCCCATTCTGCTTAATGTGAGTACACTGTACATTAACAAGTGAACATATATATGCAGGTTTCAGAGTGGTAGCCATGTTAGTCTGTATCAGAAAAAACAATAAGGAGTCCTTGTGGCACCTTAGAGACTAACAAATTTATTTGGGCATAAGCTTTCATGGGCTAGAACCCACTTCATCAGATGCACGGAGTGGAAAATACAGGAGCAGGTATAAATACAAGAAAAGATGGGAGGTGCCTTACCAAGTGTGAGATCAGTATAACGAGACAATTCAATTAACAATAGGATACCAACGGAGGAAAAATAACTTTTGTAGTGGTAATGAGTGTGGCCCACTTCAAACAGTTGACAAGAAGGTGTGAGTAACAGTAGCGGGAAATTAGTATGGGGGAAATTAAGTTTAGGTTTTGTAATGACCCAACCACTCCCAGTCTTTATTCCAGCCTAATTTGATGGTGTCCAGTTTGCAAATTAATTCCAGTTCTGCAGTTTCACATTGGAGTCTGTTTTTGAAGTTTTTTTGTTGAAGAATTGCCACTTCTATGTCTGTTATTGAGTGACCAGGGAGATTGAAGTGTTCTCCTACTGGTTTTTGAATGGTTTTGAATCAGGGGATCGTTCACCTGCACATCTATCATCACCTGCACATATGCCATCATGTGCCAGCAATGCACTCTGCCATGTACATTGGCCAAACCGGACAGTCTCTACACAAGACTAAATGGACACAAATCTGACATCAGGAATTATAACATTCAAAAACCAGTGAGTTGGCACAGTGAGTTTGTTAACAGTAGACATATAGTACAGGAGACGTGTCCTATTAGAACAATCCAAGAAAAATAGTCAATCACTATTAGACTCACTGGCAATAAGTTTGACATTAAAATTGCATTTTGATATTTCCACCTAATGTATTCTTTGTTTGATTAATGTTGCATCATACTGTATTTAACATCAAGAGTGCATTTTTCTTAATTCTCATGTATTGGTATCACATTATAATTGGCCATCTAGTTTACAAATTAAAAGTCAAAATAGCAATAACATATTTGATTACAGTTAGCAAGCCCATTTTTAACATACATAACAGAACAAGGTCACTTTAGAGACTATATGAAATGTTAGAAATAAATCTGTCTTCCACATCTTAAATTTAAAATATTTTATTTGACATTTATAAGTGTATCTATCAAAATGTCTAAATATATGTACAATACTAAAAAAAAAATCACAATTTAGAAGAGACCATTTAAAAAAAAATCACACTTCATCTGAAAATTATTCATCTATTATTGCTCAAGATTATTTAAAATTGAAAAAGATGAAAGAGGAAAAAAATGATTGTTGTCCATTCTTTCAGTTTCTTTACGTTAAGTATTTGACAGCTGTTTTACTGTTTCCCTGTGTAGGGCTTTCACAAATCAAAAAGAGAAAAATCATTTTACAAAGTAGAAAACATGATTATAAAATCCACAAACATTGGCAAGGGGACTCAGGGACAGGTGCAGTAACTGAAACTATTTTGAATTTCTTTTTAAAACTGACCAAGTTTCAGGTTTATAATGCCCCTTTAAACAAATCAAAGGTATCATCTTCTCTTTCTCAACAGTACATTTACGCTTAACAAGAGTGTAATTAATGCTATTTTAAACTATTCACACAGTATACAGTCTAAGGATAGGTATCAATATTTAAGCAGAACTCTCCACTGATGGCATGATTATGAAATTCTCTTGTAACACAGCTGCAAATAATGTATCTTAGGCCATCAATGACACTAAATATGTGAGGATCATAACTGACCTTATTTAAGGAGAATCCATTTAACAAGACAATTTAATATCATACTTCAAGAGAACCTTCTCAGCCTATCAGAATGCATGTCAGCAGTCATTTTATTGTATAATAAATTACCAATGTGACATAGTTAACATTCCGAGCATTCCAAGTGGCTTCACTCTGCCACTACAGATATTAGTGAAAGATCTGGATTTGGCTTCAGATGTTAAGAACTAAAAATGCAGGGGTTTAATTTTGTATTTGTTAAGCTTGTATTGTGATAGACTGAAAGACAGGCAGGGCAGGTTATCTTGCTCTCTGCTTGTAAAGCACCATGTAAATGTACGGCTTTGTATAACTGATTTTATAGTTATTAATAAAAATACCATTGCCTCTTTTCCTCAGTACTAATCCAATTCCCTGGTGCTAAACTACTCTTAGGCCTTGATCCTGCAATCTGGCCTTACACCAGTGCTTAGTTCCACTGAAGTCAATAGGACTCTGAACTAATGCAGGAATTCCCCCTGCATGGACCTTGTAAAATCCAGGCCTTATTTTATCTATTTAGGAATTGAATTATTTCCAAAGAAAACAAAGGGGGGGGATATTTCTTAACTATAGTCTGCGTAAAAACAAAAATGTTTCGAAGTGTGAACATGTACGCGCATGCAATGCATAAAGATGCTGCATGACTCTTACTTTTAAGAGAGATGCATTAGGGTTATCCATGCAACTGAGTACCATCACTACATTTCACCAACATGGCTCCAATCCTACAAAGACGTACACAGGTGCTTAATTTTAAACATTGAATTGACATCAATGGGACTCACATGCTAAGTACACCTCTACCCTGATATAACATGACCCCGATATAACACGAATTCGGATATAACGTGGTAAAGCAGTGCTTTTTGGGGGGGGGGGGGGTGTTTCATCTATAACCCAGTAAGATTTTTTTGGCTCCCGAGGACAGCGTTATATCGGGTAGAGGTTGTAAGTTAAGCATGTGCTAAAGACTTTGCTAGACTGGGGCCTTAGTCTCCATTCAATCATCTTGAGGCCATTATGTACTTGTCTATGCTTCTTAACCCTATAGATTTAGGTTAGATTGCTTCCTTTGCACCGCTTTATCTTCGATTAAGCAAGCAAACACACACACTTTCAATGCCAACACTACTCCCAGGGTAACCTGATAGGTGCGTTCTTAGCCCACATAATCCTTGAATTTATACCAACAGAGCAATTATCCTTAAAAACTTGCAGAAAAAGAAATATAGTAATTTAAAAGATAGTTGCAATTAATAATTTTCAAAAAAAAACTTAGCAATAGATTTCCATGTTAATTTAGTTACCAGTCAGACCTACAAAAATTACATGAAATTACCCTTTCTAATGTTTTTGTAAATGCTTTTTCATACACAGGACTTGTAAAGCATTATTTGTGTATAATATTAATGTATGTAAATCTATGAATAGGGCTCCGTGTCTGTCACGGAGGTCGCAGAAGTCACAGATTCCATGACTTTCCGTGACTTCTGCAGCGGCCAGTGTGGCTGACCCCAGGGCCAGCTGCTCAGGTAGCGCTGGGGCCAGCCACACCGGCTGCTGTTGGAGCGGCAGTGCAGCCAGCCACACCGGCCGCTGCTGGAGTGGCCCTGAGGACTACCCGAGCAGCAGCCGCTGCAACTGGCACCAGGGATCGCCCGAGCAGCGGCCAGTGCGGCTGGCCCCGGGGACTGTCCGAGCAGTGATCCTTGGGGCAGCCATAGCAGCCGCTATCTGCGGCCCCCAGCACCGGTCCCAGGGCTGCTGGAGCAGCAGAGGTCAGCAGTACCTGGTAGCAGTCCTGGGGCACTGGAGCAGCTGCCAGTCAGCAGCAGCCCCCGGCAGCTAGTGCCGCGGACCCCTCCCTAGCAACCCCCTCCCTAGCAGCGACCCCTCCCCCCAAGATTTAGTCTGGGGTATTTACAGTATAAGTAATGGACAGGTCATAGGCGATACATTTTTGTTTATTGCCTGTGACCTGTCCATGACTTTTATTAAAAATACCCGTGACTAAATCATAGCCTTATCTATGAACCACCACAACAGGTGCACTCCTTTGGGACAATGCAACTCACTAAACCCAGAACAAAACATGCAAGAGCTGGGGCCAGAGCTTTCTCTATTGCGGGGACCCAACTACAGAACAATCTTCTAGAGGAGTTCAGGTGAATCCAGAGTCTAGCCATCTTTAGTTAACATTGCAAAGCCTTCTTTTTTGAGAAAACCTTTCCATCACAACTGACACTCATTCCCAATCCTCCCCCTTCACAAAGAAAACCCCTAAAGCTACCCCAGAGTTTTGATCCTGTAAAGGGGAAAGTGTCAGAGAGACTCCATGAAGTCCATTAGGGACCTTGCTATTGATTTTACATGGAAGACACTTTGATGATAATGAGTGGTAGCATAAAACTCTAAGAAAGAAAAAAGATTGTTAAAACCTCTCAGTTGCCTAGGAATGCAGTGACTCTTTAATCTGAATCTGAACATCACTTATTGGTTGAATTATATGAAACTCACACTATCTGATTAAGCGTCTTTTGCTGTTCCTTGAATCTTCGGTATTTCAGTAGTTTATTGTGTGTTGATGACACACCAGCTGTCGATGGCATAGGTAAAACTATAGGTGGCAAATGATTGTTCCAAGCCTCTTTATCAGTGGGTGGTGTCAATCTATTTGACAACGACATCTAAATGCATAATAAAACAAGAAAAATTTAATAGATTACTATATTAAATTGTACTTGCATGAGAAATAGAATGGGTTAGTCACAATAATTTCCATGATCTAGACACCAAAGCAACACAGGCTTCTACAATGGAAAGATAGGCGCCGACTCCGTGGGTGCTCCAAGGCTGGAGCTCCCATGGAAAAAAATTAGCAGGTGCTTAGCACTCACCAGCAGCCAAGCACTCTCCCAACCCCCCATGCCTCCCGCCCACCGACGGCCCCGCCGATCAACTTCTCCCACGCCTTCCCAGAGCCTCCCACCCGCCATGAATCAGCTGTTCCGTGGCCAGCAGAAGGTGCTGGGAGGAAGGGAGGGGAGCAGGGATGGGGAGTACTTGGGGGAGGGGGTGGATTGGGGTGGGAAGAGGAGTAGCGGGGTCATGGCAGGGCCTTGGGGGAAGGGGTGGAGTTGGGGCAGGGCCTGTGGCTGAGCAAGAATTGAGCACCCCCAGGGAAAACTGGAAGCCGATGCCTGTAAATGGAAAAACACTATACTGTATGTACTTAAATTCCAAAGTACAAAGGGATATTTAGGGTTCTATTCAGTCCTTGGTTCATACAAAAGAAAATAACTGGACATGGTGAACATGACTCTAAATGCTACATGAACAACTTGTTCTTTTTGTCTCAACTGATCTGTAAGTGAAAATCTTGGTTTTGGGCAAGGTTTCCAGATAAAGGCTTCTGGTAAATATGGTAGACCTGCCTCATCTCTGGCTTTTACTGGTAGCCCCACTTTTCATTCTGTCCTTCAGGTTTCCAACCTGTCAGCTACATCTCTGGATTTTCATGACTGGGCATCAACATTTTTTTCACTGTCTCCTGAATAGGCAGAGTGATGCTGGTAAACTAGGTCAAATCAGGACCACAGCCCAGTTCACTTGTGTGTTAGTATCAAAAGCAACTGTTAGATGTAAGAATGTATTCAGCCCAATTTACTTGCTATTAGGATAGATCAAAATAATTGCTGAATGTATACAGGTGTATTCAGATGTTTAAACTTCATGAAAACTAATGGGTCGTTACTCTATTCCTCTTGGTTATCTATTCCTGTTATAACGTAACAGCAAACATTTACTGTAACTAAATTACCTATCAAAGAAATCTTGTGAAATGCTAATGAAGAACATAAGGACTTTAACAGAAAATGCTAATTTCAAAGCAAATGATCATTCTGTGTGATGATCCAGGGCAAGACTCTGAATGCATTCCTCACTATCAGTCATCAAAGAAAAAGCCCAGGTGGGTACAGACACTGTCAGCTGGCTTACAGTGTAAAGGGGCTGTAAATATGAATTAATGAAAAGATCCTTAATCTCTGGACTGCTAGGATTCTAACAGGGCAGAAAAACTGAACAAGAAGACAGAGATCCCCAGAATTAATCTGGGTTCAGAGTAGCAGCCGTGTTAGTCTGTATCTGCAAAAAGAACAGGAGTACTTGTGGCACCTTAGAGACTAACAAATTTATTGGAGCATAAGCTTTCGTGGGCTACAGCCCCTTTTGGGAAACTGGCAGTTTATTAATCACGGCCACCATTTGGAATTACAAACTGTGATTTATCTGTATTTATATTTTACCTGCTTTAATCTCTCATTCTTTTTTCTTAGCTAACAAACCTATAGTTAGTTTGCTACAGAATTGGCTGCCAGTGTTGTCTTTGGTGTAAGATCGGGAGTACCAATTGATTTGGGGTAAGTGACTGGTGTTTTGGGATTGGGAGAAATCTGATATGGTGTTATTTGGTGCTCCTGCCACGGTCAGAAAACAGAAGGAATTTGTAAAGTTACTTGAAGATCAAATTGGCCGCCTGACAATCAAATTTCACTGTATCATCCATCAAGAAAACCTGTGTGCTAAAATTTCTAATTCAGAGCTTAATAATGTGATGAATACAGTGGTGCGAATTGTGAATTTCCTTGTTGCTCGATCTGCTTTGACTCACAGACAGTTTCAAGCACTGCTAGAAGAGATGGACAGTGCTTATAACGACATTCCACTTCACAGCAACATTTGGTGGCTAAGTCGTGGCAAGGTTTTGGTGCGCTTTGTAAACTGTTTTGATGCAATCAAGGCCTTTTTGTCCGAAAAAGGACAAAACTAACCTGAACTGGATGATGACAAATGGCTGTGTAAGATCATGTTTCTAACTGACATCACCGCTCACCTAAACGAACGCAACCTCTGTCTCCAGGGTGCAGGGCAAACGGTTCTGGATCTTTATGAAGCCTGAAGGCATTTGTTGTAAAACTAGCAGTTTTTTCTCAGGCTATTCGAACTTCGACTTTCCGCTACTTCCAACACATAAAAGAGCTATCAACATGTTGCACTGTCAGTGCAGATGCGATTGGAATGTACATGCAAGAACTGGAATCAGAATTTTCTGACAGATTTCAAGATTTTCAGAGATTTGGCCCAATTCTTTCTTTTCTAATTAAACCTGAAAAGTTCAACGAAAGCGACTTGGATTTGTCTGTATTTCAGTGGATGGGTGCTGAAGATTTCGAAATGCAGCTCATTCAGTTAAAAAGCTCAGAATCAGGGCTGACTCTAGGTCTTTTGCCGCCCCAAGCAAAACAATTTTTGGCTGCCTCCCCCCCCCAGCCCTGGGCTCTCCCCCCCCTCCCCTCCCCACCAGTGCCCTCCCCCACCCGCACCCCCTGCCACCCCAGTCCCTGGGCTCTCTCTCCCTCCTCCACCCCCTGCCGCCCCAGCCCTGGGCTCCCCCCACCAGTGCTGACTCCGCCCGCTCCCCTCTCGCCTCCAGCCGGTCCGGCGCTGGCAGGGTCAGGGTAAGCAGTGGGGCTCCCGGGCCGCACCTCAGCCCAGGGTCCCTCCAGCCAGGGCTCCCGCCTCCAGGACCGGCTCCCGCCTCCCCCCTCCCGGGGCAGTCCCCTGGGAGGACTGCCCCGGGAGGGGGCTGAGGAGCTGGGGCAGGGTAGCTCCAGAGGGAGCGGAGCCCCGGAGAGCGGGACGCAGGCCCCGCACGGCAGCGCCCCAGCCTCTATGGCCCCGCTGCTGCTTCTGGCTGCCCTGCCGCAGTCCCTGGATAGCTCGGGCCACTTCGCCCAGCCCTGGCTGCGGCGCTGGGGGGCGGCTGCCGTGCGGCACCTGCCAGCAGCTCCCTGTGCCCCACGGGGCAGCCCCCAGCCCAAGTGTCCCCTGCTCTGAGCCTGCCCAGCCCAGCCACAAGGTGCGGGCGCTGCTCCCCCATGGCATGAACCACAGCGGCCCCAGGGCACCCCCCCACGCATGACGCGGTGCTGCTGCCAGGACCGGCTCTAGGCTTTTGCCGCCCGAAGCAACAACAACAACAACAACAAAGGATGGCCGGAATGCTGCCCCTGAAAATGTGCCGCTCCAAGCACGTGCTTGGTTTGCTGGTGCCTAGAGCTGGCCCTGCTCAGAATTGTGGGCATCAAAGTTTGGAGATCTGCAGAGTGCACTTGAAACTACTGAGAGAGATCCTGGGGCCTGTATTCTGACCTGCTGAATGTCCCTGCCAGTGAAATTTAACTGTTTGAAGAAAACTGCATTTGCAATGCTTTCAGCATTTGAATCCACATACCTGTGTGAACAGGTATTTTCACACATGAAATCTGTCCTCTGTCCCTCTTGGAGCCAGTTAACAACTGATCACTCAGAAGCCTGTGTGCAGCTTAGGCCTGGTCTACACTATGACTTTAATTCAGATTTAGCAGCGTTAAATTGAATTAACCCTGCACCCGTCCACACAATGAAGCCATTTATTTCGAAATAAAGGGCTCTTAAAATCGATTTCTGTACTGCACCCCGACGAGCGGAGTAGCACCAAAATCGATATTGTCATTTCAAATTAGGGTTAATGTGGCCGCAATTTGATGGTATTGGCCTCCGGGAGCTATCCCACAGTACACCATTGTCACCACTCTGGACAGCAATCTGAACTCGGATGCACTGGCCAGGTAGACAGGAAAAGCCCTGCGAACATTTGAATTTCATTTCCTGTTTGCCCAGCACAGGTGACCACAAGAGCTCATCAGCACAGGTAACCATGCAGGCTGATAATCGAAAAAGAGCACCAGCATGGACCGTACGGGAGGTACTGGATCTGATCGCTATATGGGGAGAGGATTCAGTGCTAGCAGAACTTCGTCCGAAAAGACGAAATGCCAAAACTTTTGAAAAAATCTCCAAGGGCATGATGGAGAGAGGCCACAATAGGGACTCAGATCAGTGCTGCCTGAAAGTCAAAGAGCTCAGACAAGCCTATCAAAAAACAAAGGAGGCAAACGGTCGCTCCGGGTCAGAGCTGCGGACATGCCGCTTCTATGCCGAGCTGCATGCAATTCTAGGGGGGGCCGCCACCACTACTCCACCTCTGACCGTGGATTCCGAGATGGGGGTAATCTCATCAGCCACACCTGAGGATTCTGCGGACGGGGAAGAGGAGGAGGAGGAGGAGCTTGCAGAGAGCACACAGCATTCCATTCTCCCCAACAGCCAGGATCTTTTTCTCAGCCTGACTGAAGTACCCTCCCAACCCAGTATCCAAGACCATGACCCAATGGAAGGGACCTCAGGTGAGTTTACCTTTTAAAATATAAAACTTATTAAAAAACGCTTGCTTTTAAAATGATTACTTTGCCCTGAGGACTTGGGATGCATTCGCAGCCAGTACAGCTACTGGAAAAGTCTGTTAACGTGTCTGGGGATGGAGCGGAAATCCTCCAGGGACATCTCCATAAAGATCTCCTGGAGGTACTCCAAAAGCCTTGCCACAAGGTTTCTGGGCAGTGCAGCCTTATTCCGTCCTCCATGGTAGGACACTTGACCGCGCCATGCTTGCAGCAAGTAATCTGGTATCATTGCATGACAAAGCCTGGCAGCGTATGGTCCCGGTGTTGGCTGGCATTCAAGCAACATCCTTTCTTTATCTTGCTGTGTAATCCTCAGGAGAGTGATATCGCTCATGGTAACCTGGTTGAAATACAGGAATTTAATTAAGGGGACAGAGGTGGCCGTTCCTACTGGGCTGTTTGCCTGTGGCTGAAAAGAAATCCTTCCCTGCAGTTAGCCAAGCGCGTGGGGGGGGGGGGGGAATTGGCCCTGAGCTTTTCGCGTTTGGCTAGCAGGGATCTTCCCTGATACCAGCCACGTGGTGGGGGGAGGGATAAAGCGATCATCCCAGAGAATTGGATCAGGGGGAGGGGTTTAGTTTGTTTTCTGCTCCTGAAGGTTAACAGGAAAACTGCAGCAGTCAACGGGCTTTGCTTGGTATGTGGGAAAGGAGGGCGCAGAAGCCGAAAGACAATGGCTTACCATGGCCGCATGCAAGCTGAATTCTGTTGCCCGGACCTGCGTCTGTGATCTCTAACACCAAAGCCACAGGCACTCAATATTAAGATGGAAAATGCGACCTTGTACTGAAATCACATGTGCTATGTAATGTGAATAGTGTTGTTCACCATGAAACAGTATGGTTAATGGACAACTCCAGCTGCTTTAAAGAATTCATCACCCAGATCATACATGATGAAACCAACTATGGAGAGTTCAACAGAAACTACAAACATATTCAGTTTGTGCCTCAGAAAGATCAACAGAGCAAACTGTACAGGTGGTAGATGCAGAACAAGAAGATGATAACTCAAAGATTCCATACCGACCACAGCCCGTGATTGCAACTAGTGGATGACCAAATTGTTACATGTTAGGGTCGTGTAATTAGAAATGATTCAGAGACAGTACAATTCAGAGATATTTAACAGACTGATCCATACTGAACTTTAAAGATAGCAGAAAAGTGTAAATTTTGTAAATGGTAGGAATGTAAAACTTAAGTGGGGAAATAGAATGTTAAACTACATTCTCCTGTTCAGCCACTAGGTGGCGCCATATACAACATACCTTACTGAAACTCACAACAGCAGTTCCTGGCAGTGCATGATTAAATGATCTTACAGTGAATGCATGTATTTCTCTGGGAAGGAAGCTCTGTAGGCAGTCCATATCTAGTATAAGAGGTTGACATGCAACCTACTGTGTACAAGGTGTACATGACATCTGCCAATGCTGACGTTTACTTACACAAACAGAGACTATTTATTTTCTTTTTTTAGCAAATTCAAAAGCCAGGAAGACAGACAGACAGGCAGATGCTAACTAGCTTCCTTGTGACTGGTTGTTCCTCTGCCTCAGCACATCCAATTCATGCCAGCCCAAGAGCAAAAGTGAGGGTCCTGAATTCTGATGCTCTGCTTCTACACACGTGCCTGTGAGCACCATGCCAACTTTGCTTATATGGTATACCTTTCTCCAGCCATTTGTCCCCCTCCCCTCCCTCCCCCCCCCCCCCCCGTAGACTGTAAACTCTTCAAGGCAGGGACCCTGTATAGGCACAAATGAGAAGACAAAACTAAACACACAGACACACACACACACTTCTAGCCTCACTTAATGAAAATCAAGTTATACATAGTTAAACAACATATGCTGAAATATTTTGAAATCAGGGGATCCAATGTAATTGGTTTACTAGTCTGCACATTTAATTCACATTTTGCATACTCTACAGCTTTGTGTTCCACAATGTACAGAGCATGCAAAATCTAAAATAGAGTATAAATGGGTGGCAAGGTTCTGCTGATCCACAGTTAGTCCACAGCATAAAATTCTGCTGATTCATTGTACCAGATGTCTGATTAACTCCATCCAAGCTATAAAGCAGTGGCTCTCAACCTTTCCAGACTATAGTCCCCTTTCAGGAGTCTGATTTGTCTTGGTACCCCCCAAGTTTCACCTCACTTTAAAACTATTTGCTTACAAAACCAGACATAAAAATACAAAAAAGTGTCAACAGTGTGCTATTACTGAAAAATTGCTTACTTTCTCATTTTTACAATGTAATCATAAAATAAATCAATTGGAATATAAATATTGTACTTACATTTTCAGTGTATAGTATATAGAGCAGTATAAACAAGTCATTGTCTACAAAATTTAGTTTGTACTGACTTTGCTAGTGCTTTTTATGTAGCATATTGTAAAACTAGGCAAATATCTAGATGAGTTGATGTACCCTCTAGAAGACCACTGCATACTCCCAGGGGTACATGTACCCCTGGTTCAGAACCACTGCTATGAAGGATGTGAAAGTGGCTCTCTAGGGAGAGGAAATTAAGACACAGGAGGTCCTAGAGATAAACCCTGTGGAAAGCAAAACTCAGGGACACAGATTAGACTGAGGCTTATGTTGTAAAAGACAAAGCCAAGCCACAGGATGGTGATGAGTGAGTTTCGACAGTAACTCAAGGGCTAAGTGTTCTAATGAGGACAGAGAAGAGACTCAAGCTATGGAGGGGAGGAGAAACAACTCTGATGACATGAATACAGGATTAGAATTTCACTGCAAGATCAAGCAGTAAAAGAAGCTAGACTATAATGGAGTAAGCTCTTTGGCATGCACAAATTCAGGCTTTAAATCAGAATTGGAAATGCAGAAAGTTACCATCAAAGTACATTTATATAAAACCAACATCCCCTATTCCCCACCCCTCACATTTCCCCCATATAAAAGTCTGTAACACTCCCTGCCCCCTGCCACGGGGAAGGCAGCACGGCCCCCTCATTTACTGCTGCTCCAGCACGAGCACCAGGCCCTGGGGAGGGCGGCACAGCCTGTAACAGCCCCTCACCCGCTCCCTGCCGGGAGGGCGACACAACAGAGAAAGGAGGGGGTGGTCCCTGTCCCTCTTCACCTCGCTCCGCTGCCTGGACCCCAGAAGGGGCCGGGGGCTCGTGTCCCTACAGGGGCAAACGGGACCAGAGCGGGCCTGGGCAGTTGCAGCAGCGGCGGCGGCGTCTTGCTCCTCCGAAGGCTGCGCTCGCTGCCAGGATCAACAACGCGGTTGCCATGGCGACAAGTGCAGGGCCGTTCCCTCAGTGGCGGCCCGAGAGAAAAGAGCGAGCGGCCTCCCCCTTCAGCCAGCGGCACCTCGCGTCCTGCTTGTTACCGGAGCCGGGCCTGGGGGCGGTGAGGGGAGAAGCAATGAGAGACGCCGGGGGAGCGGAATCAGACATGCACCAGCTGTGACTTTGTTTGTTAAACAAGTGCATACAGAGAATGTGCCAGCTCCATGCAAATGATTGGGATTCAGTAGCTTCTTCCAACCCGTAAGGCTACATCTACACTACAGGGGGGAGTCGATTTAAGATACGCAAATTCAGCTACGTGAATAGCGTAGCTGAATTCGACGTATCGCAGCCGACTTACCCCGCTGTGAGGACGGCGGCAAAATCGACCGCTGCGGCTTCCCGTCGACGGCGCTTACTCCCACCTCCGCTGGTGGAGTAAGAGCGTCGATTCGGGGATCGATTGTCGTGTCCCGACGGGACGCGATAAATCGATCCCCGAGAGGTCGATTTCTACCCGCCGATTCAGGCGGGTAGTGTAGACCCAGCCTATGGGCTGGTCCCCACTTAGTCCGGACTTCGGACTAAGGTACGCAAATTCAGCTACGTTAATAACGTAGCTGAATTCGAAGTACCTTAGTCCGGACTTACCGCGGTCCAGACGCGGCCGGAAGTCTCCCCCCGTCGACGCCGCGTACTCCTCTCGGCGAGCTGGAGTACCGGCGCCGACTGTGAGCACTTCCGGGATCGATCCGGGATCGATTTATCGCGTCTTAACCAGACGCGATAAACCGATCCCAGAACATTGATGGCGTGCCACCGGACCAGCCGGTAAGTGAAGACTAGGCCTAAGTCTGCAGCTACTTTACGGGATCCCATGCCTGCAAAGCCCCTTTATGGCTAAAGAACGAGGAGTCCTTGTGGCACCTTGGAGACTAACAAATGAATTTGGGCATAAGCTTTCGTGGGCTAAAACACACTTCATCGGATTCATGCAGTGGAAAATACAGTAGGAAGGTAGATAGATAGATAGATAGATACACACAGAGAACATGAAAAAATGGGTGTTGCCATACCAACTCTAACGAGACTAATCAATTAAAGTGGGCTATTATCAGCAGGAGAAAAAAAAACTTTTGTAGTGATAATCAGGATGGCCCATTTCAAACAGTTGACAAGAAGGTGTGAGTAACAGTAGGGGGAAAATTAGCATGGGGAAATAGTTTTTACTTTGTGTAATGACCCATCCACTCCCAGTCTTTATTCAAGCCTAATTTAATGGTGTCCAGTTTGCAAATTAATTCCAGTTCTGCAGTTTCTCGTTGGAGTCTGTTTTTGAATTTTTTTTGTTGAAGAACTGCGACTTTTAGGTCTATAATTGAGTGACCAGGGAGGAAGTGTTCTCCGACTGGTTTTTGAATGTTATAATTCTTGACATCTGATTTCTGTCAATTTATTCTTTTGCGTAGAGACTGTCCGGTTTGGCCAATGTACATGGCAGAGGGGCATTGCCGGCACATGATGGCATATATCACATTGGTAGATGTGCAGGTGAACGAGCCTCTGATGGTGTGGCTGATGTGATTAGGTCTATGATGGTGGCCCTTGAATAGATATGTAGACAGAGTTGGCAACGGGCTTTGTTGCAAGGATGGGATCCTGGGTCACTGTTTTTGTTGTGTGGTGTGAGGTTGCTGATGAGTATTTGCTTCAGGTTGGGGGGCTGTCTGTAAGTGAGGACTGGCCTGTCTCCCAAGATGTGTGAGAGTGAGGGATTGTCCTTCAGGATAGGCTGTAGATTCTTAATGATGCGCTAGAGAGGTTTTAGTTGGGGGCTGAAGATGACAGCTAGTGGCATTCTGTTACTTTCTTTGTTGGGCCTGTCCTGGAGTAGGTGACTTCTGGGTATTCTTCTGGCTCTGTCAATCTGTTTCTTCACTTCAGCAGGTGGGTATTGTAGTTTTAAGAATGCTTGATAGAGATCTTGTAGCTGTTTGTCTCTGAGGGATTGGAGCAAATGCGGTTGTATCTTAGAGCTTGGCTGTAGACAATGGATCGTGTGATGTGGTCTGGATGAAAGCTGGAGGCATGTAGGTAAGTATAGTGGTCAGTAGGTTTCTGGTATAGGGTGGTGTTTATGTGACCATTGCTTATTAGCACTGTAGAGTCCCAGAAGTGGATCTCTTATGTGGACTGGTCCAGGCTGAGGTTGATGGTGGGATGGAAATTGTTGAAATCATGGTGGAATTCATCAAGGGCTTCTTTTCCGTGGGTCCAGATGATGAAGATGTCATCAATACAGCACAAGTAGAGTAGGGGCGTTAGGGGACGAGAGCTGAGGAAGCATTTTTCTAAGTCAGCCATAAAATTGTTGGCATACTGTGGGGCCATGTGGGTACCCATAGCAGTGCCGCTGACTTGAAGGTATATATTGTCCCCAAATGTGAAATAGTTGTGGGTGAGGATTAAGTCACAAAGTTCAGCCACCAGGTTTACTGTTACATTATCAAGGATACTGTTGGTGTAGAGGGCTCCTACATCCATCTTCCAAAAAACACCACTCTGGCCACTGTGGATGTAGAAGCCCTCTACACCAACATTCCACACAAAGATGGACTACAAGCTGTCAGGAACAGTATCACCGATAATGTCACATTTGCAAACTGGACACCATTAAATTAGGCTTGAATAAAGACTGATTGTGGATGGGTTCACAACGTAAAAACTATTTCCCCATGCTAATTTTTCCCCTACTGTTACTCACACCTTCTTTTCAACTGTTTGAAATGGACCATCCTGATTATCACTACAAAAGTTTTTTTTTCTCCTGCTGATAATAGCCCACCTTAATTGATTAGTCTCGTTAGAGTTGGTATGGCAACACCCATTTTTTCATGTTCTCTGTGTATATATCTTCTTACTGTATTTTCTACTGCATGCATCCAATGAAGTGGGTTTTAGCCCACAAAAGCTTATGCCCAAATAAACTTATTAGTCTCTAAGGTGCCACAAGTACGCCTCTTTCTTTTTACTGATACAGACTAACACGGCTACCACTCTGAAATCTGTCTTTATGCCTAAAGATTCTTAAACAAGCCTCACCTAGAGAGAGAACAACCCGTGCACAGCCTTCTGTGCTCTACTCATGTCACTATTATTGGGTCTCTGGGGGATATACTTACACCTCTGTGTCCTACATACAGAAATACTGTTATTTTATGTAATTTAGTTGATTTCACAACATATTCAACTCTGTTCAGACAAATAAGTTTCAATGCACTCAGACTGGAGTATATAGTAGAGATGTGCAGAAACCACTAATGATTAAACTGACAAAGGGAATGTTCCTTTTCCATACAAGTGTGAATGTATTAAATAATTATTAAGAACCAAAATATTAGATATCTGGGTCCCAAGATATTAGGAGTCTGCAAACGCTTTTCACACACTCCTGATATCATTTATAGGACAAGGGCTTTAACTGTATTTAAGCAGTTTAATTTTAGGACCTGATCTTGTGAATATTTAAGCATGCAATCCCTAATCCTGCAATGAACTGCATGACTGGATCCCTAAAGCTAACACAGGTGCTAGGGGTGAGGTTTCACTTAATGCTGAATCAGGATTTTATATGGCCACTGAGATTTTTTTTAGCTTTGCATTACAATATATTACTACTAACTCTAATAAAATACATAATCAACTTTATTTTTATTCCGAGAAGAAGGATGATCCAGTGGCTAGGATGCTAACCTGGGACTTAGAAAAGCCAGGTTCAGTTTCCTGCTAGGCCACAGTCCTATTGCATGACCATGGTCAAACCACTTAAACCTGGTTTACACTTAAAGGTTCTGCCAGAATATGTTGGTTAGAAGCATGACAAAATCACAGCTCTAACCAAAATAGCTATGCCAGTAAAAGCCCTAGAGTAGATTAAGTTAAACTGGCAAAAAAGTCCTTATTTTATTTAGGAAATTGGTAAAAGTTATACAGGCAAACCCTTTCTAGTGTAGACAAGGCGTAAGTCTCTGTCCCAGATCCTCAAAGGTATTTAGTCACCTAACTCCCACTGACCAATGGGAATTAGATTTCTAAATACCTTTGAGGATCTGTGCCTCAGTTTTCTATCGATACAATAGGGATAACAGTACTTTCCTATCTCACTGGATCATTGTGAGGATAAATTCATCAAAAAAGAAAGATTGTGGGGTTGCTATATAACTACAACAGATAGTTGTTCTTACGGCTAACTTCCCCAGTAAAATTAACAAAACCACAAACTAGACCTTTGATCTAGGGAAGTGATGAGACTTACCAAGTCCCACTATGATAATAATAGTAATATCTAGTTCTTATACTGCTTTTCATCATTAGATCTCAAAGCACTTTACCAAGTGCTTCATTCCCTCCTATTTTACAAATAGAGAAACTGAGGCACAGAGAAGTGAAATAATTTACCCTAGGTCTTCTTGACCTTCCAATGCCTCCCTGTGAGCAGACTTTAATGATCACACAGATGCAGCTACAGGACTGAGGTCTTAGTCATAATAACGAATAGTTAAATTCAATATTACAAATGACTAACACTTTTCTAAAATCACTCTTTCTACAGATATCACATCTTTAAGTGATTGAACTGTTCTATTTTTATCTTTCTTTCAATAAACACGAAACATTCTGAACCAGGTAAGTAGAAAATAAATCCAAACCTCAGGCATCAATTATATGTATGGAGTGTTATGCTAAAGAATGCTTTATAGAAGTATGAATTTTTTCGGGAGACAAGTCTTCCTCTTTTCACATCTCACTTATTTCGGAGAGTAAATCCCTTCTTGCGGGTTCATTTTAGGGAGTGTTTAAAGGCTCTCCCTCAGGGGTGCAGGATTTTGTTGTTAATATCAGAGATACTTAGGCTAGGTCTACACTACCCGCCTGAATCGGCGGGTAGAAATCGACCTCTCGGGGATCGATTTATCGCGTCCCATCGGGACACGACAATCGATCCCCGAATCAACGCTCTTACTCCACCAGCGGAGGTGGGAGTAAGCGCCATCGACAGGAAGCCGCAGAGGTCGATTTTGCCGCCGTCCTCACAGCAGGGTAAGTCGGCTGCGATACGTCGAATTCAGCTACGCTATTCACGTAGCTGAATTTGCGTATCTTAAATCGATTCCCCCCTCTAGTGTAGATGTAGCCTTAGTGTTTAGTTAACCTACTTCATCCAAACTGTCCCAGCTGCCTAGCCCTGAAGAGACCTGATAACTGACACGGCCCTCACTAAGGCCTGATATCTCAGGGAGGGAGAAGGGACAATTCCCTAGAGAGCTTCAAAAGACAGAGATTATTTTCTCCAAGGAAACCACTTAGATAAGGCTCTGAGAGCTACAAAGGAGCGCCCATGACCCTAGGCTGCCTGTTCCCACGCGACCTCCAGCCGCGGTACGAGCTCGGCAGCCACAGCACTAGGTGTTTCCACGAGCTTTACTAGCGACATCGCTCTACAGGAAGTAAATAGTCAGCACTTCCGGCCTGTGCTCACGACTGCCTCCAATCACAAATGCATTTCCCCTGGTTCGGCCTTCCCTTTCATCATTTCCGGTATCTGACCACCCAAGTACCCATCAGCACTTGCGACGCGCCGCTCAGCTCGGCAGCTTTTGGCCCGGCGCGGGTTTCCGGGCGATTGCAGGCGAATGTGCTGTCACCAATGTGAGGCTGCCTTGGCGCGCGGCCCGGAGCCGGAACGCAGCGGCGGCTGATGAATGGTGGATGCCGGGCTGGCTGGTTCATGTGGAGCCTTCTGTGGGGGGAGCTACGAGCCGCTGCCGGCCCGAGTAGGCTCCGCTGCCGATCGGCCGCTTTCCTTAGCAGCGGCGGCGTCGCGGTTTCCCCCGGCCCTGCCTGCGGAGACTCGCCTGGCCGCATGGAGCGGGCTGTGGTGCGCTGCGTCCCGTCGGAGCCGAAGATGAGCCTGTGGTTCGTGCTGTGTGACGGGAGCGCCAAGCACATGCAGCGGGACCAGACGGAGCCGCTAGGCCGGGCCTTGGCCCGCATCGCCACCAACGCCGGCAAGGGCCATGCCAAGGCGGCCAAGAAGAGCAAGAAAGCGCGGGCGGAGGCGGGACCGGCCGGGGAGCCGGTGCCGACGGCGCCACTCGCCGTGCGCCTCTTCTCGCGGGACGGGGAGTCCGTGGCTGAAGACGTGTCCAATGCCGAGGCCTGGCAGGACGGCGCCGTGCTGCAGATCGGCGAAGTCAAGTACCAGGTGGAGCGGAACCCGCCCTCAGTCATCGAGCTCCAGCTGCCCCGCTCGCTGCTCGCCGGCTTCCCCGTCTGCCCCAAGATCCACACCGAATTCGGCGCGCCCCAGCACTGTCTCTTCCGCTGGTACCGGGAGCAGCCGGGGGGCGGCGGGGACGAGCCCTCCCCAGGGGGCGACATCTGGGTAGAAGCCCCCGTCAGGGACCGCGTCTTCACGCCGACCAACGCGCACATCGGACTGCGCCTCAAGCTCCACTGCACCCCGGGCAACAGCCAGCAGCGCTACGGGCTGCCCCGGGAGGTGGAGAGCAGCGGCCCTGTAGAGGCTGGGCCCGGCGCCTGTACCTTCGACTCCCGGCACCTCTACACCAAGAAGGTGTCCGGGGAAGGCTTAATCCGCACGGTCTCCTACAACGTTCTGGCTGACATCTATGCTCAGACCGAGCACTCCCGGACGGTGCTCTACCCCTACTGCGCGCCCTACGCGCTGGAGCTCGACTACCGGCAGAACCTGCTCAAGAAGGAGCTGGTCGGCTACAGCGCCGACCTCATCTGCTTGCAGGAGGTGGACAAGTCTGTCTTCGCTGATAGCTTGGCCCCGGCACTGGACGCCTTCGGCCTCGAAGGTCTCTTCAGGATCAAGGAGAAGCAGCATGAAGGCTTGGCTACTTTCTACCGCAGGGATAAGTTCACCTTGCTTAGCGAGCACGATATTGCCTTCAATGAGGCCCTGGTCTCCAACCCACTGCACAAGGAGCTGCGGGACAAGCTAGCCCCCTACCCCTTAGCCCAGGAGAAGGTGCTGCAGAGATCCTCTGTGCTGCAGGTACCGGCCACTTGTACAGCAGCTCTGCCTCACAAATTGGGTGTGTCCAACCCCCAGGAAATCGAAATGCAGAGCGAGTGGGAGGCACTGTTGCTGTTCAGGAGGAGGGTCGTTATAGGACTACTGGTGGAAGGAAAAAGAAGGGACAGAGCAGCAATAGAGTAAAAACTTCTCAGGCAGGCAGAGCTGTGATAGTGAGTAGGGTAGGAACCATAGGCTGTGTCTACACTACAGCCGGGATCGATGCTCTGAGATTGATCCACCAGCGGTCAATTTAGCGGGTCTAGTGAATACCTGCCAAATCAACAGCAGATCACTCTCCAGTAGACCTCTACTCTACCCCTGACGAGAAGAGTAAGGCAAGGCAAGTCGACAGGAGAGTTTCTCCTATTGACACCCTCTCCCCCTCCACCCGCGTTGTAGACCCCGCAGTAACTCGACCTAAGGTACGTTGACTCCAGCGACGTTATTCAAGTAGCCGAAGTTGCGTAGCATAGGTCGACTTACTGTGGTAGTGTAGACATAGCCATGGAGTCAGTCTATGCTGGAGCAAGCCCTTGTCTACACTATAAGGGAAATTCGATCTAAGCTACGCAATGTGAGTTACGTTAATAGCATAACTCAAATTGATGTAGCTTAGATCTGCTTACCATGGGGTCCACACTACGTGATGTCAACGGGAGTCTCCCCTGCTCTTCTCGATCAGGTGGAGTACAGGAGTCTTATCTTCACTAGACCCACTAAATCAACCGCTGATGCATCGATTGCTGCTCGTGGATCCCCCAGTAAGTGTAGTCAAGCCCTAAGTTATGGAGAGTTTTGAGAATTAGGCAGACGCTCACACTGCTTAATGTGTAAAACAAGGAAATGTGTTTTGATAGGTGGTAGTGTCACAGTCTGTCATTCAGTTGCCATTCACCCAACTGGGTACGCGTGGCCAGTGTCAGTTCCCTTCCCCTGATTTCTGCCCTTTAGAATGTGGGCTTGATAAAAATGTGATCCTGCCAATTTTAAATAATGTATTCATTTTCTTTGGTTTCTTTCTGTCTTCAAACCATTTTAAAGTGAATTCTTAATTGTGATATAACAGAACATTGGAGTGTGTCAGCGCTTCTAAAATATCAGATCTGATTTTAGTTTCGAAAATATTTTTATTCTAAATTTTAATAAACTTTGGGGCATTGGCTATCTGATTTTGAAACCCTGTAGACATACAAGTGGGGTGTGCATGTGAGATACTGACTGTGCTGTTAGTGACATTAAGAAAATTAAGGCCCCGATCCCGCTTAACGTGCTTAACTGTTCATGTTTGTAGACCCATTGACTACTCTCAAAGTTAAGCATCCACATAAGTGTTTACAGGATCATGGCCCATGTTAGAAATCCCAGTAACTGACATGGAGGCTTGTGGAAGTGACAAATATAATCTCCTTTACAAGTGAGAAGCAAACTTTCCCTGGTGCTTGATAGCAATCTAAACTTTTGTTTAAAAAAAGTTAACTTCCCAGACTAGTGCAGTGGTGGCTTCCACAGTGCAGAGAAACAACTGCAATGTTGTTTCTGCAGAGGGGTGGAAGAATGGAGAAGGGAAAAGCTACACTAAGATCTTTTACAGGAAAGAGAGTGAAATGGGGAAGAAAAAGTATAGCAAAAGCAAGAGACTTGATAGGCAGGGCTGGTAAAGTAGTATTTGGCAAATACATTAATTTTGCTGGAATGTGTCAAATTACTTATTTTACAAACATTTATTTTACTAGTTGTAGAACTGATAAAGTACTATAATTGTCATGGGGGATTGTGGGGGAGAAAAGTTATAATGGCATGTGTAGTTAGTATACGTGGGCTATTTCCTGTCAGGTACACGTTTTTCAAAACCTGTTTATTGCTTATAATATTTTTCTATAACATTCAAAATAATGTGTAGAAAGAGATGTATAAAAATGGGAATTGTCACCCAGGTACAAGCTAATTAATCACTAATAATGCATAATTCTGCATAGGCACTCTGAGGTCTGTAAAGCATATTCTGATTTAACATTTTGTAAAAGTGTGCTGTTTCATGCAGGTTTCAGTTCTTCAGTCTACAAATGATCCTTTGAGGAAGATTTGTATAGCCAATACTCATCTGTACTGGCATCCAAAAGGTAACTTTACTGATGTATACAAGTATATATTATTAGCTAGATTTAGTAACATTTTTCCTACACAACTAGAATTTGCATTTCACACTTTTCTGAATGGAAGGATTGCTCCCTACTTCTTACAGTTCCACACCTTTCCTTACGGAGGTGAGGATTTCCTTTGTTCATTCCTTCTCAAAATGTGATCTTTAACTGCTGCACCAACCCGATTGGAGGATTGTGTTATATCATTATAGAGTGTAGTCTTGCTTGCTTAGGAATGTTCAGAATATAGCTGAAGCAAAGATCATTGTATTCTACATTCCATCCCCAATCTGTAATTTTCTAATATAGATGGGTTTATAAAGTGTGGATCCCTCTGTCCTCAGTGTAACTGATGGAGCCATGTTGTGGTATTGACAGCAGAGGAAGCAAATAGGGCCTCTCAAACCACGTCTCCCTTCTAGGTCCAAAAACTAGGAGGGGAGATTACCTCCTGTTTCTTGGTGTTCCTGAAGGGTGTAGGGGCAGAAAAAAGCCACTGAGATGGTGGGGTGAAGCCAGTGGCCATTAGGCCAGGGGATTAACTGAAGAACTGAGCAAGGGTGAAAAAGGCCCCTGCTCAATCCTTAGCAAAGAAGATATTTGGTTTCTCTAGATTCACTCATACTTGGGAGGGAAAATTGCAGGGGTATGTTTAAAGGTGCACAGTCCCTACAATCATGGACTGAAGTTGAAGCCTTGCTAACGGTTTTAAAACGTATATTTCTGCAAACTACCAGTCAGCAGTGGTTTATAAAACTTTGAAACTACTGAATAAATAAAATACTTAATTAACATGCTTTTATGTTCATAGGTGGAAACATCCGTCTCATCCAAATTGCTGTAGCTTTGTCTCACATTAGGCATGTTACGTGTGATCTATATTCTGGCATACCTGTCATATTCTGCGGTGATTTTAATAGTACACCTTCAACTGGAATGTATAGTTTTATCAATAGTGGCAATATTGCTGAGGATCATGAAGACTGGGTCTCTAATGGAGAAGAAGAAAGATGCAATATGTCTCTAACTCATCCTTTCAAACTGCAAAGTGCTTGTGGAGAACCTGCTTATACAAATTATGTTGGTGGGTTTCATGGATGCCTGGACTACATTTTCATTGACATAAATGCTTTAGAGGTTGAACAAGTAATTCCATTGCCAAGTCATGAAGAAGTTACCACCCATCAGGCCTTGCCAAGTGTCTCTCATCCCTCTGATCATATAGCATTAATATGTGATTTAAAGTGGAAATAAGACTAACATTTGCATGGCAATTGTTCCAGGCCTTTAAACAAGGAATTTGTTTACTTTAGGGGACCTTAACTTGTATCCCGGCTTGTATGTAACTTTATAAAGACAGAAGCTAGACTGATTATTGGAAAAAAGTTCACATGCCTGTCATTTTGATTATAAATTTCTTATTGAGTGTTTTGTCTGACTGTTCATAACATTTGCATGACATAGCTTCTCCTTTCCCTTTTTCTACACTAATAGGAAGTCCAAATATATTTAAAACAGATGGGGATGTTTTAAAAAAAGAAAAAAAGTTAGATTATCAGATCTTTTTATAGGTGTTTTTAACTGATTAAGAGATTATTTTGTTACAGATGTATGAATCTAAACTGATTTCTATAAAAGTACACGTGAACTGAACCCTGTTTGTATAATTCAGAATAGGATATAAAAGAGGGTAAGCAAATTACTTATGTTGAATCAAATCAATTAAAACTACTTTCAGTGCAGGACAAATGTCACCTTCTATTTAAATACTCAAAAATTTAAATGTATTCATTAAGCATTCCTGATGCTTCTCTAGGCTTTAGCAAGCTGCATGTTCAGTGTACTTCTACTTTTTTTGACAAGATACTTTCTAACCAGATACCAACATCTGAATAGACTTGTACAATCAACATAAAACCATATTAAATTTTAGGATTAAAATGGTTTAGGAAACATTTTCCTTGCCCACTTAATGTATTTGTAGCCACTGAAAGGCTCTTTAAGATAAATGAAAAAAAATCAGATTTTAAAGCCCAGTTGTTGATTATTGTAAACCAATATCAAGTTTACTAAAAAATAAAAATGTAAGAACTATATTTACTTTTGAGTATTGATTCCTGCTGTTATCCATATCCTGTATCTAGCATTAGAAAACATACTAAAAGTTTTAGGTCAGTTTCCTAACACAGTTTGGGTGGGAAGGAGTTTTTTAAATTTTGCTCGCCAGTTTTTGATTTGCAGGAAAGCATTAGTTGCTTCTGGAGAACAATTTCTTCCTGGTGTGGGGGGAGTGGAAGAAAATAACACTTCACATAAGTAATATGTATCTAATTCTTTGGTGAAAATGCTTAAAGGTGACTTGCAAAGATTTTTAAAAGTGGGATTTGCTCTATTTTTTTTCCATCATAAAGAAGGCCTGCTTGCTCACACTTTTCAATTTAGCACTATCAAGTCTAGTCTTTCCTGGTTATGTTGGAGAATATTTGGGATGTCTAAGGATGTACATTACCATACCTTAATGGAAATAATAGTTATTTAAACACCCACTACCCAGGACTTCCTTTCTCCAAAATGTTGGTCATGGAAACAGAAAAGATTCTGCAAACAAAAGATTTATACAGTTTTATTAATGCTCCTTGTTTCAGTTGGTAACTTTCCCTTAACTCCAGGTATTATTGTCCTCATTTGACTAGTTTTCTGGTTATTAGTGCCTTCCAGGGTAAAACAAGCTCTGAATGTTTAATGCTTAAAAAGCATGTAGAATTCTCACCCCTATCCACAATTAAAAGGCACATATCATGCAGATTGGAACACTAGAAATGCATTAGAACAGTGTGGCTTCCTCATAGTGCACAAGTTAAACTGAATATTTAAAATGAAAACATTTACTAAACTGAAAACTATGGGGATGCACAGACTTAGGACATCCAAAAACCCGTACCTAACTCTGCTCCTGTTGCTTTACCCAAGGAACAACCAAACGGTGCAAACTAATCTGACACTCAGACAAGGTCCATACATGTACCTCATAATAATAAATACAGTGGTAGCATTTTCATAGTGCTATGCATGCTGATATGGGCAATTGTTTCATGGTGTTTTCAAAAATGTGATATGTGAGCCTCCAATGAGCTGAACCCTTAATTATGTGACTGTTGGTACCAGTCAAACTAGTATGGGGGTCTAAGTATTGCCACTCTCCTTGGCACCTCATGGGCTGTAGAGCCTCCTCACAGGGTAGGTGGCTGCTGCTAGGCAAGGCTAGGGACTGAAGCTGTTATAAGCTTCATGGTGGGAGAGAATAGAAAGAACAGGCCTGGAGAGGAACTCCTTTCTCTCACCAAGAGAAATGGGAGGAAAGTCCTAGGGCACAAGGCCCAAGCACATGTACATGCACTGTTACCTCTCCGTGGACACACTATTAGAATGGAGCCTTCCCCCTTGTGACTGGTGCTGGCTATGAGAGTAGAGACAGACACTGCTGCTGCTGGAACAGCCAGCAGCAAACTTTTACTTTCCAGCCCTCAGAGCCTTTTCTGGTGTCAGAAGTGACTTTCTGGAACTCTTCCATTGAGGGGAAGAGAGATGATTCTTAGAAGGGAATGGGTGGAGCAGGCCTAAGCTGAGGGGCTGGAGTTCACTGTTGACAGACACCAATGGGTGGGAGGATGGTGGGGAAATATGGGTTAAGAGGGTTGCTGACCATGGAAAATTAACACCCACTGTACATTACTGCTATGAGCACACAACTGGTGTGAATTACTGTGGGATGTTACTATAACTTGTAACCGCTGCTCTCAATTTGTTTTCATGTGTTGCATTTTATATTTAGATAGTAAGTGCTTGAGTAGGGAGTGTTTGTGAAACTTTTGGGTGCTCAAAAATAAGTGATGAAAAATCATTTTGAATCAGACTAATGTACATATGTAAAAACTACATGCCATACGTACATGTTTATACCACCCTGCTTACCAACTATGTATCCATTGCACCTTGCATGTAAGATATTTTGATTAAAGATGTTTTCTGATAAGGACTTTGTGTCTTAAATCATGTATTTCACCTGTGGTGGTGAGGAACTCTGGGGGAGGCTTTTTATTCTTGTACATATTTGTCTAGGGTAATTCTTTCTGCCTGCCTATACTCCAGTGTGGCCTCTCTCTTTGTGGTTCAAAATCATATAGCCAATTCACTGTAGTTTACATGTACAAACTGTAGCATCACTGCACTATCTCTATCTCCCTGCTGTTTGTAGCTTTTGAAAGCAAGCTATCTGGGGGGGCTTCTCAGACTTAATAGATTTGTGAACTCACCCTCTCTGGTAACTAGTGTCATGGAAAAAATATTTATGTATTTCTAACTCAATGCAGCGTAGACAGAAGTAGAGCCATTGCCATGTGGTCTGTCAGCTCTTCTGTCTACCAGCAAGAAGCCTTCCATGGTCATGGACCACAGTTCGATACGTTCTGAAGTAAAGTAATTGCAATATGTGGATATCTTGCTTGCTTTGGGGAAAAGTAGTGCTGAATGAAACACGTGATTGTGAATAGAGTTATTGAGAGGAAGATATTTTATATTGGTTTCACAAAGTTCTGTACAGCCATTCAGCAACTTCATCAGGATTACACTATAGGACAAACTTTTTGTGCCTGTTTTCATATCTACCAACTTTAGCTAATACATCCCAATTACTGTAAAACACTTGGAAGGCTTCCAAAGGGGATAAAGAAGTGCAATGTGTGTTCTGTTGAGTATACAGAGGTTGGATTTCAGAATGCCTAAGTATATTTAAACAGATACAGTAGCAGAGGAAGAAGGAGATTTTGATTGACTCTCCTCCTGGCCTAGGAAGCAACTAAGGGAGCTGTTTTGCCTTTAAAAATGATGAACAATGCTTAGGAATGGCATAACACCTCCTCATGGCAACTGTGCAAGCTTGTGCCAGATGCATCCACTGCAGCCTGTAATGAAGTTCTTCCTCACTCTCCTGCTTTTCAAATATCTGTGGCTGTACCAATGGGCTTGTCTGAGATGATATAATTGGTCTCTTTGGAAAGGGTGAGCCCCTGAGACTTGATGCAGGCAGTATGGTGGCACAACCGAGCATGTCCAGTGAAGCTATGGGTAGTGAGAATGTTGAGGGGAGGATACATAGCTGGGGTGGAGGGACCAGATAGGATAAGCTCTCTCTTCCTGACTCTACTGTGTTACCCAAGGGATGAAGGTAGAGAGGCTACCTGTCTAATCTGGTACATTGCTGACTACATGGCTGGGGGGTTGGATATCACCACCCTCAATCCCTCACAGAGAGGGGACTCTAGTATCAGGGCACTGATAACACTTGGCTCCAGCGATGGTTTGGGGGGGGGGGGGGTAAGAGAGAGGAAATCAGTAACAATGTGGAAAGTAGAAGGGGTTATGATCACAGAGAGCAGGGGTTCTAATGATTCAGGTTCCAAGGCATTTAGGCCCAGTGAGGAAGGGCCAGGCCTAAAACTAATGTGGTCTGCCAAATTAGAGAGTAGCACCTGTGCAGACTTAGAAGTTAGTACCAGAGCTTCCTCAGACTTATGGCCCTTGTATGAATGAGCCTGAGATTAAATCAGTGTCAGCTTATCAGTTACTGGGGACAGGAACCTGCCTATCAGACATCTGTGCTAATGATGAATAGGGCCACAAAGTGGACAGGACCTTGGAGGGTGGCATGGAATCACAGTTCAGTGTGGCATTAATAGGTCTAACTAACCAGGTTGTAGTCCTCCGCTCAGTGGCTGAAGCAGCCAGCATTGGTCTCTCTACAAGGAACAACTTCAGCCAGATGGCTCTCATGCTGTATTCTTGGAGAATGAGTGACAGAACATTGTGCCAAGACATGTTCTCTACAACAGAGCTAGCACCCGGAGTGACTATCCTTAAGGGACCTCAACCCTTCACAAAAAGGAGAGGTATAGTCATACAGAAGGCCTGCTGGGGTTTTGTGTCACACACAGCCTAGGTTCTGCCTTAACCTAGCCCCACAGCCAAAGATTACCCCCATGCAGAAGGGATTACAGAGTAGGACTTTAGGCTTTACACACACTGCAAATTATACCATTCCCCTCATTTTCCTTTTGCAGCAGAACACATACATGTTCTGACAAAAAATTGTATTGCTAAAAATGTAACTTAAAACTAGGAGGACCAACAGAAAGTACTTATAATGGAATTGTACACAGCATAGAGCTGTTCACAATTTAATACATAGCACTTTTTCTGTCTGCAAATCATTCATGAACCACTGCCAGATATTGATCAAATAGTTTATGCAAACAAGTTTTGCTGATAGGTTAATTAAAAAAAAAAAAAAATTCATGAGCAACCTATTTCCTAGAACTGGAAAGGACCTCAAAAAGTCGTCAAGTCCAGCCCCCTGCCTTCTCTAGCAGGACCAGGTACTGATTTTGCCCCAGATCCCTAAGTGGTCCCCTCAAGGATTGAATTTATAACCCTGGGTTTAGCAAGCCAATGCTCAAACCACTGAGCTATCTTGTTGCCCAATTAAGTTGTTCACTTCAACTAGCCACTCTTTGGAATGTGTGATGGGGGAAGTTGACTCATGGTTCTGCCCTGTATTTAGATTATTTGCCTTTTTCAAAAAATTCTAGTAATGAATTATGGATGCATATGAATAGCCATAGCTATATGCCATCATCTGAAGCACAATTATTCCCCCAAGATTCAGGCAAATAAAAACCCATTCATTTTTTTGCAAGCCTTCATATGAATCATAAAGGGAATAAAGTAAAACAGATCTGTTCCGAATTCAACCATATATTTTTCCCCCCCAATATTTGTCCATCTCGGCTATAGAATATTCCTAATCATCTGGTATATACAAATATATAATATTCTGCATGAAGTTATGTTAAAAGATTTTTAGGTCAATGCCAATCTGTAAGTTGTTCATTATATTGCACTGAGTTCCACATCCAAGAAAGAATAAAAATTCACCTTCAGGAACTCAGGATTTCCTCTTACAGCAATAAGAGCACCAGCCATCTTCATTAGTCTTTTGTGCCCAGATCAGAGAGTTAGTTTCCAAAACACAATCTCAATTTGAACTGATTTTGGAGATGGAAAAGACCTATGTGTGTTGGTCCCTCTTTCAGTTTAAAATAGTCTGACTTGAAGGAATTATGCCTGATCAATGACTGCATGGCTAGACTCAAAGAAGATGCATCAGATATAAACAACTACTATAAAAAGCTACAGTGCTTTTTAATTGTAGGATTAGAAGGGACCCCAAAAGGTCATCTGGTCCCTTCTAATCCTATTATTTTTACTTTTACTCTAGACCATCCCTGGTAACTGTTTGTCTAACCTTTTTTCTTAAAAACCTCCAGTGATGGGGATTCCACAGCCTCCCTAGGTAATTTGTTCAAGTGCTTAACTACCCTTTCACTTAGGTTAGTCATTAGGAAAAAACTTCTTAACTTTCCTTTATTGCAATTTAAGCCTATTAGTTCTTTTCCTGTCATCAGTGGACAAGGAGAAAAAGTTTATCACTCCCCTCTTTATAACAACCTTTTACATAGTTGAAGGTTTATGTCCCCATTCACTCTTCTCCACCCTAAACAAAGCCAATTTTCTTTCCCAGTCTTTCCTGAAACATTTTTAGACTTTTTTTTTATTGCTCTCCTCTTGCTTTTCTCCAATTTGTGCACATCTTTTCCAAAGTATGGTGCCCAGAACTGGACACAATATTCCAGTTAGTAAAACAGTTGTGTGTCTTTGGCTAAGAACAAAAGGGGAGGAGGACGTGTTTTAACTATTTATATAGCCGTCGGCATTGTGTGTTAGTGCCTTCACTATAGAAAGGCATTTATACAGATTTGCAGTGTACCAGAAAACACGTGTTAATGGTGAGGCAATACATGGAGCATTCCAACAGTGGCTCAAAAGGAGGCTTCTTGAGGATGACTGAGGCCGCACCAGGGAGCAAGATGTCTAACTTAAGTATGGAGAAGGCCTTTAACGAATTTAGACACGGTTGGGAAAGAAAAGACTGAAGGTGGATGTACCAGAGCATGGACATGCCAGTATTGCTGCTAGGTGGATCTTGAAAGAAGCAAATGGCAGTGCTACTGGTTTCATGAATTGTAAATAGTTTAGGATCTTTGGCACCTCTACTGGATCCAAATTATTTGGGGATACCCCTGTGGGTGGGTGGGGAAAGAATCTTTTCCACTCTGCGTAAGTGTTCCTGCTTTGAGAATTCTCTGAAGCTGTAGGGAGCAGTCTATCAGATCAGCCAATATCCAAGCATTCAGATTTCTGGATGCAGGATCTGACTTTGGTTCTGAGACAGTACATCTGGCAACTGTATGGGAGGTCAGATATCTGTAGCAGATCTGACAGCTAAAACTGTCTCGGCCAGTAAGGAGCTATCATGTTGACAACAGCTTTATCCTTCCTGGTCGTGGAAACTATCCTGGTGATCAGGGGAAGTTGTGGGCAGGCAGAGGAATCCTCAAGACCACTAAAGAAATGGTGTCCCGCAACAAGCACAGGCTCATGCCTCAACTGCAAGTTTGAGCGCTTGGTGTGGTCACTGTGGCGAACAAGTTGATATCCAGTGTCTCAGCCATTCTTTTAATCAAATCCTGGAAGACTTAAAAACTCATCCATCTGGAGAGGATGATGAGATGACAGGAAGCTGTTGTTCTGATGAGTGATAGCCTCCATTGTATTCCTCCTCACCCTCGACAAGCTGAGAGCAAGTTTTTTAGAGCAAGTTTCCTAGAATATAGTTTTTCTCTCCAGGGAGGCCAGTCTGGCAGAGATAGTGAGGAGAATACATAGTGAATACCAGGGTGGGATCTATCCATCCTGTGGGTTTCTGATGACTTCCTGGTACCCCGCAGGGATTTCTCCCTCAACTCTCAGTGTACAACCCCCAGAGGTGAAAGGACTTGCTTAGAAGAAAGAAGAAAAGGAATAAACCTCCTCCAGAGACCTGGGGCATTCAAAGCTACAAGCATGTTCCCTGGGTGGAAGATGGGGGGAGTGTTCACATATGGACAACTCCAAATAATGAATAAGGAGCTGTCGACTTAAGGTTGTGCATGAGGCTGGTAACTCTACCACATAAAAACCAAAATGACTTCAGAAACACACACACCAGGAGCCATAACAGTATGCAGCAGGCTCAAACAAGAGATCAACTTCATTGAAGAATATAATGGACATTGGCTTCCTTATGGATTTGACCAATGTCCTGAAGAGTCCTTTGCTCAAGGCAAGATCAGTAATGAAAATTCGATTCTGGAATGTGAGAACACACAAAACTACTGAAACTGCTGAAGTAATTAATGGATAGAAAGACCACAGACCTTTGTCAAACCCATCTTGAGAGTTGTCCTGACCAGGCTAGAGAAAAGGATCCAGATACCACCACCACCACCACCTCCTCCTCCTCCTAACTGGCTCCAATTGAATCCCAACCACCACCTGGGATGAAATGGGACTGGACTTTAACAGCAGCAGCTGCTCTAGCTAATCTCAACTAACTTCTTCTCATTCCCTCTAACAGACAGATACCACAATCTTTTATACCTTCTAAGAGACTTTCAGACAAGTCCCCCCCCCCCCCCTTCTAAAAAACCTTTGTCCAGCTAAAGGGAAAAGAAACAAGGGATGTAGATAAAATTAAAGCCTTATTTGTTTTTCCATTTCAAATGCTTTCACTGCTTTTCCTTTTTTCCCCCCTGTATCTTTGATCAAAGGCAAGAAAGAGTTTTAATGGTGTGCTTGCCACAGTACTAAGCAGTCTGAGGTCTCTGTATACCAAACCCAGTTTACCACTGTTTAATGCTAAACAGCGACTGGGTTACGTTAACACCTTTGGCTCATTTATTCCATCTAAATACATACAGCCAAAAAAAAAAAAAAAAAAAAGGGGGGGGGGTGAGAAAGAGGCCAACCTAGAAAAACATTACACTGAACAATAAAGAAGCCAAATCCACCACATGAAATGCAGGAGCCTGAACAGACCAGCACAAGACTGAAATGGCAAAAAACTGGTGGATGCCATATGCACCTGAGGGATGTGGGAAGATAAAGGAGTGGGGCAGTTCTATTGGGGATATTGTCTTGCAGTCTGTACCATAGGCTACTCCTGGGGGGAATTCACCAAAAAATTAAAAATTCTGTGCACGTTTTAAAATTCTGCATTTTATTTGTCAAAACACAAAATAATGATGCCAATTTCAATTTTAGTAATTTATTTCCAAATACTTGTCAGCAAGTATGTCCGTAACAATACAGACAACAAAAAAGATTCAGGAAATGTTTTTTGACAAATAGATTCCTTACTAGGCATATTCATACAGAACTTTGAGTATGAATTCATTTAAACTACATGACAAAAAAAACAAACAACATATTTCCCGCACTCTTCAGAAACAGTCAGAGGGAATTAGTGTCTGCCCAGGTCCCAGGAGTGACACTACTTTTGGCTCCTTACAGAGGAAATCACTTTTGAGTGGGGCTTGTAAGAAGTGGCCTGAGTGCTCAAACAAAACAAAAAAAGGTTTCAGAGTAGCAGCCGTGTTAGTCTGTATCCGCAAAAAGAAGAACAGGAGGACTTGTGGCACCTTAGAGACTAACAAATTTATTAGAGCATAAGCTTTCGTGGACTACAGCCCACTTCTTCGGATGCATATAGAATGGAACATATATTGAGGAGATATATATACACACATACAGAGAGCATAAACAGGTGGGAGTTGTCTTACCACCTCTGAGAGGCCAATTAATTAAGAGAAAAAAAACTTTTGAAGTGATAATCAAGCTAGCCTAGTACAGACAGACAGTTAGATAACAAGTGTGAGAATACTAACAAGGGGAGACAGATTCAATGTCTGTAATGGCTCAGCCATTCCCAGTCCTTATTCAAACCGGAGTTGATTGTGTCTAGTTTGCATATCAATTCTAGCTCAGCAGTTTCTCGTTGGAGTCTGTTTTTGAAGTTTTTCTGTTGTAATATAGCCACCCGCAGGTCTGTCACTGAATGACCAGACAGGTTAAAGTGTTCTCCCACTGGTTTTTGAGTATTTTGATTCCTGATGTCAGATTTGTGTCCATTAATTCTTTTGCGTAGAGACTGTCCGGTTTGGCCAATGTACATGGCAGAGGGGCATTGCTGGCACATATCACATTGGTAGATGTGCAGGTGAACGAGCCCCTGATGGTATGGCTGATGTGATTAGGTCCTATGATGATGTCACTGGAATAGATATGTGGACAGAGTTGACATCGGGGTTTGTTACAAGGATAGGTTCCTGGGTTAGTGGTTTTGTTCAGTGATGTGTGGTTGCTGGTGAGTATTTGCTTTAGGTTGGGGGGTTGTCTGTAAGCGAGGACAGGTCTGTCTCCCAAGATCTGTGAGAGTAAGGGATCATCTTTCAGGATAGGTTGTAGATCTCTGATGATGCGCTGGAGAGGTTTTAGTTGGGGGCTGAAGGTGACAGCGAGTGGTGTTCTGTTATTTTCTTTGTTGGGCCTGTCTTGTAGGAGGTGACTTCTGGGTACTCGTCTGGCTCTGTCAATCTGTTTTTTCACTTCAGCAGGTGGGTATTGTAGTTTTAAGAATGCTTGATAGAGATCTTGTAGGTGCTTGTCTCTATCCGAGGGATTGGAGCAAATGCGGTTATATCTTAGAGCTTGGCTGTAGACAATGGATCGTGTGGTGTGTCCTGGATGGAAGCTGGAGGCATGTAGGTAAGTGTAGCGGTCAGTAGGTTTCCGGTATAGGGTGGTATTTATGTGACCATCGCTTATTAGCACAGTAGTGTCCAGGAAATGGACCGCTTGTGTGGATTGATCTAGGCTGAGGTTGATGGACGCCCCATCATCTCAGGCATTGGCACCCTAACATCAGGCTTGTCTGGTTATGTAGACTCTCTCCTCAGACCCTACGCTACCAGCACTCCCAGCTATCTTCGAGACACCACTGACTTCCTGAGGAAACTACAATCCATCGGTGATCTTCCAGAAAACACCATCCTGGCCACTATGGACGTAGAAGCCCTCTACACCAATATTCCACACAAAGATGGACTACAAGCTATCAGGAACAGTATCCCTGATAATGTCACAGCTAACCTGGTGGCTGAACTTTGTGATTTTGTCCTCACCCACAACTATTTCACATTTGGGGACAATATATACCTTCAAGTCAGCGGCACTGCTATGGGTACCCGCATGGCCCCACAATATGCCAACATTTTTATGGCTGACTTAGAACAACGCTTCCTTAGCTCTCGTCCCCTAACGCCCCTACTCTACTTGCGCTACATTGATGACATCTTCATCATCTGGACCCATGGAAAAGAAGCCCTTGAGGAATTTCACCATGATTTCAATAATTTCCATCCCACCATCAAATTGCCCCACTTGCCCCCCTGGGCGGCCCTGGGAATAAAACAATTTGTTTTTATGACATGCTTATTACACACTATTATTATTTATCATTACAATATTTTTATTACATTATGAAAATGGCAACACACTTCCAAGATCTCACTTTTGTAGCTTGTATCACGTTGAATAAGCCTGTTATAAGACAAGGTTTCTATGTTTCAAGGAGTATCAGATGTGAAACAGCAGGAAGGTATTTAAGAAGTCAACTCAAAGAGTTCCTCCTACACAAGCATTCAGGTCCTGAGCAGTCCAGGCAAACACCACATGTTACAACAAAGCTAAGTTGTTCTTCATAATAATTTTAAAAAACACTAGCTCCCTATTTTATTTTAAAGACAGCAAAAAAAATATCCATTTCCCTTTCAATTTCTTATAAGGAGTATTGAAGTTTAAACCTCCCCAGTGTGATAGATATGCTTGCTTTGATCTGCTTAGCTCTTGGAAGTCCAGGCGCTCCGGGCTGCTGGCCCCGTGCTGCCCGGGGTTCCTAGGGATAGCTCTGTCCGCCATTAGGGATCCCACCCCCCCAAGAACCCCCTGTAACATTTCACAAACCCCAGTTTGGGAACCACTGCTAAAGACGGTCAAGTTTTCATGCAGGAACCACCAGAACTCATTTGTTGCTTTGCTACTGCAACCCATATTGTACATATAACTATGAAACAGACATGCATGCTTTTTGGGCAGTTTGTATTTGTTTTTATTACAATTGTAATGGTTAGTATTTTCATATCTGAACATCTTAAAAGGATTTTTAGATTTACAGCTTCAAAAGACACTTGTACAGAATTATTTAAGTCTTGATGATGATTACCTACTGCACTGTATACAAGTTACCTGCCCATCTTCAGGGACCCTCCCTCAAAAATTGAAAATCAGATTTGTGTTCACAAACTACAGAACAACTCAATTTATGGAAAAAGAATAAGTGTCAAATGTTCGTATCAGTTTCACAAATTTAAAATTCAATAAGAGCATACACAAAACTATACATTTTATAATTTTATTAGGAATAATTCCAAGTGGGTTATGAAGAAACTAATCCATTGAGTTTGATGATTTTTCCAAAATTTCTCTTTATGAAGATATGTTCACCAACAAACAGTAAAACTTCAGCAGAACTATTATACACTGGGCGAAAACATTCAGGCTGATACCAAAAAGCAACATGCAACATAAAGAGATACAATATAAAGGAAGACAATCTGCTGAATATTAAAAACCACCTCAACATGAGCTCTTTGCAACCAGCACAGAACTATGCTACCCATCAAATCCAATTCACACAAAGGCAAGTTGGGCTGATGGAACCCAAGGTTAATAAAATGTTCCTCAGTGCAGTAGATTTGAATAGTGTTTTAGAGCATTTTTTTGGCTGGAACAAGTCTTTTTTGGCAAGGGAGAGAAATAAATATAAATGGAATGCTACATTTTTAAATCAGCAGACTGTCTGAGGAATGAAATAATAAGGTATCAGTAAACTAAAGTAGCAGGGGGGAAATCTTTAAAAAACATTACTTAATTTATTGGGGCTCAAAAAGTATTCAAAACCGATTTTAAAGGTGTCACAATAACTATATTCAGGCATTTAACATAACAAGGGAAGTAAAAATCAGAAGATACACTTTTTTCCAAGTTAAGGAGTTTGTTTTTTTTAAACCCAAGCACATTGCTACTTCTGCAACATATAGCTTGGTAAACAATAATTGGCAACAAAATAAGTTGAAACGCTGTAATATCCTGCCCAAACCCGTTCCAGATACTGTTTAATAACCAAGATGCAAACTAATTTTGTTGTAACAAGCCTAGACCACTTATATCAAACATGTCCCTGGTGAGAAAGTCATCCAGTTTGAGTTAGCGTTTTGAGAGCTCATTTGACAGCCAGTCAAGTCCCTCATACAGACCAGTTCCTTGTGTAGCGCAGGTCGCTTGGACATACCACTGTTAAGGAACAAAATATAAAATAAAATGAAATGTGAACTTTAAAATACTGAATTTCTACATACTACCAGGGTGTAATTCTTATGGTACAATTTCATGTAGTTTGATCCCAACAAGTATGTTTTTCAAAACTTATTTCCCACCACCACAAAGCCTAACAGTAACAGAAGATATTGTCAAGAAAAATTTTAAGTTTCAATTAGCAATTGGGTTTTGAAGATTCTCCTGCTATGTCTGTCACCCAAATACTGACATTATATTAGTGCACAAGAATCAAAGTGAAACTGAAGATGAATAGAGTGTAAAGAACTGTAAATTAAAATTTTGTTTTAAATCAGGTGCTATTGAGCTCATAGGTAAGGAATTTTTACTACATGATTTAACCCGTCTCTTTTTAAGAAGAGTTCATAATGACATAAGCCACGACTGTCAACATGAAGAGGTAAAGTGATGCCCCCCCCCCCCCCCCAAAAAAAAATATGCAATGAGGAATTATATAACAAAAGTTACCCCAACAAAAGTTTTGTGTAGTTGAAGCCTCCCTTATCCTGTCGGGCATTTTTAATCATAGATTGTTTTAATCAAAACTCTTGGACACAATTCCATTCTCAGTCTCTTTCTTCAAAAGAGAAAACAGAAGAGTAAAAGCAACACACACACTTAAAATGTGGCCCAAGATATTCAATGGTCTGCAAAGGTTGTATCTTCCCATTTAAAAAAAAGGAGTAATAAAATGAAGCATTTGCTCTTGATCACCTATTTTTATTACACAAGTGTGTATGTTTTAGGTCACTCTTTTGTAGAAATAACACTTTGTACAGGTCAAATACACATTACATCTTTCCACAGAAAAGAGATGAAAGCTTAAAACTTAAAGGGAGAGTACATTTGCTTACAAAAAATTGGACCAAAACTTTAGTACTTACAGTTCTGTTACGCAGAGACTGAAGACCTAGTTTATCTGTCATTTCACTGATTGCCATGGCATTTGGCAAGTCTTGTTTGTTCGCAAAAAGCAGTAGCACTGCATCTCGCAACTCATCTTCCTGAAGCTAACAGAGAAAGAGACCATGCTAGTTATTTTTCCATTTAATTACTGTAACAAGCAGCTAAAGAGATGCAATTATGAAATAAAGGGTAAAGTGCTGTAAGCTTTTTCATTCTCACTCCCCAAATCAGTGAGTAGCTTTTGATTGAGATTATCAAGTACCCATGATACAAATTCCACTAGTGTAGGTAAAGCAACATTATTTCAAACAGCAGTTTGGATTTAAATTGTATAGACAGCTCACTGTCGACAGATTACATTTCTTTTGGGTTTTACATCCCAAAGGGAATTGGGTGAAGTCATTAGTAGTTCTCGACCTAGAGTCCACTCACATTCTAAACAATTTTAGGTAAGTAGTGATGAATTATATAAAAAAGGAGGTCTACAATACACGTTTTAAGACTTTCTGAAGGTTTATGGGTTTTGAAATTTCAGCAAAACTGGCATATTCACCATTTGCAGAAAAGCTGATTTGGTAAAGTAAATACAGAAGATAGCAATTCTGTTCCAAAGATATTTATATTTACCATTTTCTGCAGTTCTTCTGCTGCTTCCTGAATTCTCTCTCTGTCATTGCTATCTACCACAAAAATGAGACCCTGCAAAAAAAGTTAAGCAGCTTTGATAAGTCCCCATAAAATTTAAGCATAAAGTAGTGTTCTAAGAAAAAGATGACATGAATTATTGGGTAGGAGTACAGTTCTCGCTGCTTCCCCTCCAAGAAATGCAAGTTTGAAAAATTAGTAATATTTTAATTAACATATACACAGAGAAAGATCATTGACTACATGAGGTAGACATTCTTCAGACAGCTAGGTTATCAGTAGACATGACATTAACATAATTTTCAGTGTATGTTAGGTTTTAAAAAACAAAAACAAACAAAAAACCCCACAAACAAGGCTAAGATTCCCACACTGTGGTCTGCATATCAGAATTTCAGGGAAAGATAACTGGCCGAATTGTGATAGTTTCCCTTATTTTCAGATGTCCCATTGCATCAAAGACAGCTAGAGATAATAGTGTCTAGATAATGTAAGATGTCCTCCACCCTATAAAGCTGAGGGTTCTCAACCTGTTAAGTTGAATTTAATTTTTAGAAATGTGTTTTTACCAAGTGTTCCTAACACCATTTCTGACATTAAACGAGAAATATCCAAGAGCTTATTCCATACTGCCTAAATCCCCACCTGAAAGTCTTACAGTTCAGCATACTCTCCTCTGAAGAAGCAGATTCTCCCCCTTTGAAGGTCCCTGGTGATGCTTTTATAATAGGTCTGAAGAGGTCAGTAGGGTAACATTTTTGGTCCTCAACGTATATGCAGTCACTAGACTACTGTGCCAGTCCCTTTGTCTAGGCACATTCCACCACACACTCCTATTTGCACATGCCCCAGAATCATGCCTGTGCTACTGCAGAGGAAGTTTCCTGGCAACAATCCTGCACAAAGCAGAGCAACAAGCATGAATCTCCTCTGCTGCTGGGGTGTATAGAAATGTGATGAATTACTTGTCTGTCTACTAATTACCCAAAAAGCACATTGTAATCACCTGCAGCGATGACCGAAGCAGTGAACGTGTCATGGCCCGGATCAAACAACCAGCAATACCACCCCGATTAACGGTATTCAGTAACATTTCTAAACACTTCATAAGCAAAGGGAGCCCAATAAATATAACTTGTATTTAACCATGATGTATATGTGCATGTGAATATTATTTTTATATATATATATTTAGTTTACTCTAAGTAAAAATCTATCTTGTGTGTCTTCAGTTTGGTTAAAAAGAAAAATACCTACAAAGGCAGCTAGGTATTAACTTACTTCTTTACTTGAAGTCCCTCTCCAGTTTCAGGAGGTTAGCAGACAAAGCATCAAATTTAATGAGGCTAGAAAGTCCATCACATAGCTTAGTGACCCCTCTGGCACATTAAGGAGCGGCAACACTGGAAGGTCTCTCATGGGAATCCTGTCTATCCAAGTCAAACTATAATAAGCTATGTCTACACTAGGAGTACTTTACTGATATTGGCATATAAAGTATACTGCACCAGCAAAGTGCTCCTAACACAGATAAAGCCTAGTGTGGATACAACTATACCAGCAAAACTGCTCTTGCACTGGCATAGTAAAATTACAATTCCCCCTTCACCACTGTCCCTTAGAGAAAAAACAAATATTTGGTAAAAGCACAGTTTTGCTGGTATAATTGTATATACACTGGGGGAAAAAAAATCACACCTCTTCACATCCCTGACTGACTGGATGCTATGATGGCAAAAGTCTGTAGTGTAGACACAGCATAAAAGACATGAAGCTGTCCAGATGGGAAGGAAAAAAACACAGCTAAACAGAAACAAAAAAAGCCAAGGATCCTCAGAATTCCAGCAAATATGGTGGGGACCAACTCATGAGAAGAAAATGGAAATGGAGGCAGACCATTTTCTGGAGATACTGTACACAGTGCTCTTCATTTAAATATGAATGTAGATGCATTTTTTTTTTAAACTTGTAAAACAGAAGAACGCCTACCTGTGTGTTTTGAAAGTAATGCCTCCAAAGAGGTCTAATTTTATCTTGACCACCAACATCCCAAACTGTGAAACAAATGTTTTTATATTCTACTGTTTCCACATTAAAACCTAAAAAGAAAGAAAAAAGTGGTTAAATATTGACATTGACTATGTAAAAGTTATTATAAATCTGTCAACTGTCCTCTTAAAAATAGTGACTTCAAAGTTTCACTTTCTAAAGAACGCTAGATGAGCTGTCATGTGATATCTTTGTCATGATAGTACCAAATTGCGTAAAATGATAATTTCTCTAAGAGTCCAACTCTATACTAACTTCTATTCTGGGGAACATGCATCTCCTACTACCCCACCAACCAGCTCTTGAAACAAATGTCCTACAATGAAAAACATTTAAGTCTTTACTCCCTCAGGAGAATTGAGGATTTTAAAGTGAATGATTCTGTAGTTTAATTACATTTAACATTAGTAATTAGATAAGAAGCAATCATTAGTTTTCTTACCAATAGTGGGAATTGTGGTGACAATTTCTCCTAGCTTCAGTTTATACAGAATAGTTGTCTTACCAGCAGCATCCAAACCAACTACAAAAATATATAAAGTTGAATTTTAGTTTCACAGTATTAACTAAATCATGCTCTTTACAAATATTTCACTGAAAACAACAGGGTGGGGATTCACTTTTCAGTGAGCAGCGGGTAAGTTCCTAAATGGCCTTAGTGAATCAAACTCCCCCCCCCAAAGTACGTTTCTCTCCTTCCTTCTCCACCCATCACTTGAGGCAGAAGCCAATCAGCTAAGAATTCAAGTTTAATACCAGAGTTCCATTCTCCATTTACACGATCAGAAAACTATGTAACTTTTTCTTCTTTAGGCATCATGTAAATAACTGATAGGGGTTATTTGTTTTTAAACAAACTCTGCAGTTCACATGTAAAGGTTTTGCTCTAGCATGGTTTTCATGTATTTGACATGCCTTGTAATATTTTCTAGGCAGTAGCCAGAAGTTCTCTCTCCTCCTTCACTTATCCAGCATCAGATTGGAAGCTACTTTCTTTCTTCTCAAATGCAGATCTTGTCTATTATTGATCTCTTTATTATCTTCAGATCTGGCTACTGCAGCATGCCCCATCTGAGACTACTCTTTATCACTTCAAAATTTCAGCTAACATGAAATGCAGCAGCTCACTTAGGGCTATTTTACACTACCTCGCTACATTGGTGCGGCTGTGCCATTGTAGCCTATCTGGTGAAGATGTGCTATGCTGACAGGAGAGTGCTCTCTTATCCAGGGTTTTTGAGCTGTGCTCCGGCTCAGCTCCAGCTCCGGGCTCCGCTCCAAAGCCCTGCTCTTATCAGCATAAATTACTCCACCTCAACAAGAGGTAGGTAGGAGAGCATCTCCTGTTGACATAGCTCAGGACAGACACCACTTAAAGTCGACGTAACTAACGTCACTCAAAGGGGTGGCGATGTAAGTTACATGGACGCAAGCGGTAGTGTAGAAAAGCCCTTAGTGATATTCGATATATGGAGAGCATATAACACCTGTGGCTCCATAGACTACACTGAACAATTTATTTTCTGGAACAATACAAACTGTTTTTTACATAAAAGCCCTACATGTTTTGTGTTGTGGCTACCCATAATACATGTCTCCATACACTATTCCAGTCTACTGGGCTGTTTTGGTTACTTCTGAACTCTGCAGGAGGGTACTCAGCTCTGGAATTTGCTTCCCTGCTGCTCCAACAAAAGCCTAGTTTGCTGACCTTCCAGGCAGACTGATGTGATGTGGGGTTTTTGTTTGTTTCCCTTTTGAGTTAATTATTTTTAATTTATTTCTATTTGTACATTTAAAAATACATATAGGTGTGTATTTGAACTGGGCATGTACCCACAGAACTGTAAGAGGAGCGGCTTTTGCAAATAAACATTTGGTAGTCCATCATGGCGTTTCCAAATACTGTGAGCTGATGGATTAATGTGTATTTTGAGAAGTATTTAGAGTTTAGACTCTGTCCCAGAAAACCAATTCAACACACATTTGGAAATGTATTATGACCTATTGCAAATGTCCACGAATAAATGTTATTTAAGAAGTAAACTGCAAGAATGAGTGTTCAACAAGTAAACACAACCATCATTTTAATTAAAATGCCATTTGAGAAACTCAAAACTTTCAGTAGAACTTTGATAACACTCTTCTCAAACAAACAAAAATGAGAGAACTAAAAAACAGAAAAACCCCGTCTGGTACTATTACTATACCCATACTTAACACTGTAGCATGTTTTGAACTAATGTCTTACTTGCTATTTTTGTACCTGTCCTGCACTCCATATAGGGGTGTCTGACAACAAGTTGTACACTTATATAAATAAGGCAGTTTTCTTAGTGTTGCAATATAATGTAATTTCAGATTATTCAACCACTTTACACAGAATGAAACCAGAACCTTAAAAACTTCTTCCTTCTCAAAGCACACTAACTGCTTAAAGTACATTTTCTATTTGCAAAACCTCCCTATAAGTGTCCTACAGTATTTTAGACATTTATGAATATATTGATGTTATACAAATTAATGTATTTACAGTTTGTGAAGAAAATCTTTAAGAAAATCAACTGCTTTCATTAATACTGGAATTTGTAGAGCCAAAAGGCCATGTATTATACTTCTGTCAAAAAGACTTCTTTAGGTACAAGAAAATTCTCAAAATTAAATTTTAAATGTGTTTTTGTGATTTCTAAATGCTTGCCCTTCAGAACTCCAATATTCCATTCCCACCCACTCCTCTAGAGGATTAGCTACAATAGTAGGTGGCACTGAAATAGTTCTTACTATGAACCTGCAAAGTTTAAAATTGCTAATATCCTTTCAGCATTTTTCCTACACCAGTAGGAAAGAAGTGGGACTCTGTAAGGAGCAACTGTCAACTCTTCAAATGTACCTCCGGTGCTGAAATAATGACTAATAACTCAAGGTATTGCTGTCCAAGATGGACCTCTCAGAGTATGTCTACATTGCAATTAAACACCCACAGTGGGTATGAATCAGCTGACTTGGTTCATGGGGCTTGGGCCGTAGGGCTATAAAACTGCACTGAAGATGTCCGGCCTCAGGCTGGAGCCTGGGACCCTACCCTCTCACAGGGTCCCAGCCCAAGGCCAGACATTTACACTTCAGTTTTATAGCCCCATGAGCCTGAGCCAACTGACCTAGGCCAGACACAGGTCTTTAAACTGCAGTGCAGACAGATGTTCAGACCTCAGCCACTTTACTGGGCATTTCCAAATGGAAGATAAGATGCCTGGACCTTCAGAGAAGCCACATATGAAACAAGCATAATACTTAACTCTCTCTAGAAGCCTTAATATAACAGAAAAGATGGAATTTACTCCATGAAAATTAAGATTATGTAGAGAAGAGTAATCAGTCCAAAATATATACTTGAATTCCTCAAAAACTATAAAAAGAACAGGAGTACTTGTGGCACCTTAGAGACTAACAAATTTATTAGAGCATAAGCTTTCGTGGACTACAGCCCACTTCTTCGGATGCATAAGTGGGCTGTAGTCCACGAAAGCTTATGCTCTAATAAATTTGTTAGTCTCTAAGGTGCCACAAGTACTCCTGTTCTTTTTGCGGATACAGACTAACACGGCTGCTACTCTGAAACCTGTCAAAAACTATAACATCTTAAGGCAAATGGCTCATCAGTAAGTTTGACAACCTTGAAAATAAACACGAAGCTAAACTCAGTGGTCAGAAAATGCCAATGCTCACACACACACAAAGTTTCTAGCTCTTACAGTAGCAGAAAAAGGAATAAAACTTTAAAAATGTGACCCACTTGTATCCTAAAGACTCAAAACCCAGAAGGCAAATAAATCAAACCCAACATTTTTCAAAGTCTCATGATTTAAAAACAAGATCATTCTTTTGTGAGGACCTACTCTTTAGGCAAGTTCTTGGAGTTGGCAATACTGAAATACCAAGAAGGAATCTTGTATGCTTTTGTGTGTGAGAAAGATAACCACCCATGGTGAGAAATGTTCTGTGGCACACTAGGAGAGAAATGCTCAACACCAAGAACAGGCCTTACCTGCAAGTCTTTGAACAAAGGACTGGACAAGATAGATTTCCAGGAACTTTCACGGTGAAAATATAAGCATTTACATGAATACAGAAGAAGTCACAATATGGCAGTAAAACAGGTTCCCAATTCAAACACTAAGTAGTTTTATAGGATAATTATCGGTTTAGCAAAGTTAGAAGTCTAAAGTTTGCATTATCGCCAGCCCCCTCACCAATATAGTCAACCCCTATCCTCAAACTTCCTTATTACAAGCTGCAAATCAATTATTCGCCTTTTAGATTTTTTTAAATAACTTTAAAAAGTATCAAATCACACAATTTGAAGAGTTATGATTTATACATATTTCAGCTAATATGCGTTTTTTTTTCTAAAAAAATATGGCAATTTACATGTTACTATGTACCAATTTCTTAAGAGTGCCTCAGTATTCAGCTTTCTAAAATGAAACATTATACAGTCCCACCATTTGCAATTGTTCTTATTCTCTTAAGAGATTGAAATGTATTTACCACCACATTTGATTTACAGGATTTTTACATTTGATGTGTATAATTTTAAACTTGTCCTCTGACTATCACATGATAGGTAAGTCAACTGTCTCTGTCACAAGAGGTGATAGTTAAGAATTCCAATTAACAACTCTTCCAAGTTTACATGAAAAAACTCTGACATTCCCCAACACCAAGTCATAAATCAGAAACAAATAACCAAGATGCAAAATAATCCTCTTTCAGATTTTTTTCCAGAAATATTAACTTTTAGCTCCTTCCCCACTGAGGTTTCAAGTAATCTCAACACAGTACAAGTGTGCTGACAGTTGTTTATGAAGTCCTGAGACAGAGCAGTTCAGATAGCAATTAAGGGTCACATGGGAAGTACAGCCTTGTCCTTGCACCTATTTGATCTTTGTAATGCCTACTTTACTCATTTCAAGAACCCCGCTCCACTTTACTTATAGTCTCTTCGAGTCACTTATAAATCCCAGGCTTGCAGTGTGCTTCTCCCAGGAACTCCACTCTGCTAGTCACCTTTACATCGCCATGGAAAACTGCATAAGTGCTAGCACCATACTTACTTACTTATAGCTCTCATAGTTGCATTCATGATAAGCAACTTCTCTGAACTGTTTGAAAGAATTATACAAAATTACTTACAACTGTCTGGTTGGAATGTTACATTTTCCTCTACTTTCTTGAAGAGTTTCTCCAAAGATATTTTTGGCTCTTTCTTATGAAATTTGCTTGTTCTGGAGCCATTAAACTGACTGCCTATATATCTGCATTCAGTTCCCTCTAAACAGACTCACATGAACTCATTGTTAAAACAATCTCAAACTGTTTTTTCAGCCAACCAAATTCTACTGCCTAAAGCTAAGTGCCCTCCAGAAAGATTTTATCACTGCATTGTATTTTACATCATTCTACTATTCTATATTCTAAAAAAGAGAGGATAGTTTTGCCCTGTGGGTAAATTCTTCATTTTTTAAATCCAGCCTAAGCCACCTAGACATGGCATACCTGTAATCTAAACGTGAACAAAGCAAAGCTTTACGCAAGTAACTACAAAATTTAAGGATTGATTTTTAAATGGAATATATTCAAGAACAATACATTGTGGCAGCCAGACTGAGATTTCCCAAAATTAAGAAGCAGGAAGCATGTTCCAAAAGTCTGAATTTCATTCATAGTCACAGATTAAAATAATTGCTAAAATAAGAATGATTTTGAATTCATACAAGCAAGTTCTACCTTGTAATTTCTTCACTATGTTTTACAAGGGCCATTACAAACAATTCATGCTGTTGATTTTAGGCTAGATTTGTTAATGTGGCTATTTATAGGTTGTGGTTTTTGGTAAGTTACAGGTTTGTTACTATTCAACCACAGGTGGATTCCCAAAATCCCCAAAAGGAATTGTCCTTTGGCTATTTCAAACAGAAGTTAATAAGCTAGGGAAACAGACTATCATTTGGCAGCTTAATATTTGAAAAGCTAATAAGCCTCTTGGAAGATGGATGTTTTGGCAGTCTATTGTCTCGGAGATGACAGACAGCTGCATGGCCATGCTAACAAGTGATGAATATAGTGACATGATATAATGATGATTCTGCAAGGTGCAATATGAAGACAGACAAGGTTATTCAGTAATGTGTTAAAATATACCCATGTACTAGTGGACTAAGCGCAACACTGGGACCAAGGAATTTCTGAACTCTAACCCCTACTCTGCCCAGTTCAACTATGTTAAATTATTTTTATCTCAGCTGTCTCTTTTCTCCCCAATCTGTATCTGTAAAATGGAGTTGGAATTGTGCTTTCCCTTCCTCGCACACAAGAATATAAATGGTTGGTCAGCCCTTTAAAATACAGTGATATGTAAACATGAAAAGTATTAATGTGAGTCTATGAGGCAATTATGATTTTTAAGCAGCTTTGTAAAGTCACTTGTGACATAATTCACTATTGACTATTATCCTCCTAATCGTAAGTTTAGTTAGGGGTAGCCATTAGAAGAATATTATATCTTTTTTAGGGCTATCGCACGATTAAAATAATCGCACCATTAATTGCGCTGTTAAATAATAATAGAATACCATTTATTTGAAATATTTTTGGGTGTTTTCTACAATGTCAAACTTTAGAGTCTACAAGTCCAATCAGTCTTACTTCTTGTTCAGCCAATCACTCAAACAGGTTTGTTTACATTTGCAGAAGATAATGCTGCCTGCTTCTTGTTTACAATGTCACCTGAAAGTGAGAACAGGCGTTTGCATGGCACTATTGTAGCCGACGTTGCAAGATATTTACGTGCCAGATGCACTACAGATTATGTCCCTTGATGCTTCAACCACCATTCCAGAGGACATGCATCCATGCTGATGATGGGTTTTGCTCAATAACAATCCAAAGCAGTGTGGACTGACGCATGTTTATTTTCATCATCTGAATCAGATGCCAACTGCAGAAGGTTGATTTTCTTTTTTGGTGGTTAGGGTTCTGTAGTTCCTGCATCAGGCTGTTTCTTTTTTAAGACTTCTGAAAGCATGCGCCACATCTCATCCTTCTCAGATTTTGGAAGGCACTTCAGAATCCTAAATCTTGGTGCTATAGCTATCTTTAGAAATTTCACACTGGTATCTTCTTTGCATTTTGTGAAATTTGAAGTTAAAGTGTTCTTAAAACGAACATGTGCTGGGTCATCATCTGAGACTGCTATAACATGAAATATATGGCAGAATGCAAGTAAAACAGAGCAGGAGACATACAATTCTCCCAAGGAGTTTAGTCAGGAATTTAATTAATACATTTTTTTTTAACGAGGGTCATCAGCACGGAAGCATATCCTCTGGAACGCTGGCCGAAGCATGAAGAGGCATATGAATCTTTAGCGCATCTGGCAAGTAAATATCTTGTAACGCCAGCTACAACTGTGTCATGCGAACACCTGTTATGACTTTCAGCTGACACTGTAAATGAAGCGGGCAGCATTAGCACCCGTAAATGTAAACAAACTTGTTTGTCTTAGTGACTGGCTGAACAAGAAGTAGGACTGAGTGGACTTGTAGGCGCTAAAGTTTTACATTGTACTCCAAAACAAAACAGTTATGTTACCAAAATAAAATAAAAATAAAAATCTACATTTGTAAGTTGCACTTTCTTGATAAAGAGACTGCATGACAGTACTTGTATGAGGTGAATTGAAAAATACTATTTCTTTTGTCATTTTTACAGTGCAAATATTTGTAATAAAAATATAAAGTGAGCACTGTACACTTTGTATTCTGTGATGCAACTGAAGTATATCTATTTGAAAAATGTAGAAAAACATCCAAAAAATACATTTCAATTGCTATTCTATTGTTTAACAGTGAGATTAATAGCGATTAATTGTTTTAATCGTAATTCTTTTGAGTTAATCACGAGTTAACTGCGATTGACAGCCCTAATCTTTTTAAAAGATTGTGTTGTCTGCTTACACCATAAAATTAGTAAGCTTGTGAAATATGTGAGGGAATGCAAAGTATTAAAGAACTCATATCCACTCAAACACAAGGTATGTGCCATGACTCTGAATTAACTCTGTAAAAGTTAGTGTTTTGCAGATGTTTGCAAAGTATTAGAGTAAAAGAAAGTTGCTTACAATACTTCTGTCATTATTATGGTGTTTGAAGTAAATTACATACAAACACTGATCAAATATTTATTTTCTAACCCACACAATAAACAAATCTAATTTTAGAAAAATTAATTTCACTCAGGTAAAGGAAATAGACTGACAGCTCTGGAGACTGAGATTGTATCTATCTACATCACACTATAACACAAGTGGCAGCAATTAAAAATCCTACCCTCCTACCACACTGCCCAGCCCATGTGCCAAAATTGAACCAAAATTACTTTTGAGGCAGAAACTAAGTTAGTCTTTTTAAACCTAGACTGAATAGATTAGGAGAAAATGCCAATAGGGGTACAAATTATGATGTGGACACCCGCTTACACATATATCCTTCCTTCTATACTACAAATACATCTGTCTCAAAGGAGCTTGTCATAATATTATTTGTAGTGTAGAAGCGTCTAACTGGGTTTCATAACCAAGCTAAACCCTTAAACAGGTTCTGTATACTGCATAATGAAAATATGTAGTAACCATGTCCCCTGACCCACCTCTATTTGTAGGGTAGTCAAATCCTTAAAAACCATGACTGAAAGAAGAAGAAAAAAAAACCCAACTCATAGGACTCTTGCTGGCAAGTTAAAGAGGTATGGGCTGGATGAATGGACTATCAGGTGGATAGAAAGCTAGCTAGGTCGTCGGGCTCAACAGGTAGTGATCAATGGCTCCATGTCTAGTTGGCAGCCGGTATCAAGCAGAGTGCCCCAAGGGTCAGTCTTGGGGCCGGTTTTGTTCAATATCTTCATTAATGATCTAGAGGATGGTGTGGACTGCACCCTCAGCAAGTTTGCAGAGGACACTAAACTGGGAGGAGGAGGAGATACACTGGACGGTAGGGATAGGATACAGAGGTACCTAGAAAAATTAGAGGATTGGGCCGAAAGAAATCTGATGAGGTTCAACAAGGACAAGTGCAGAGTCCTGCACTTAGGATGGAAGACTATCATACACTGCTACAGACTAGGGACCGAATGGCTAGGTAGCAGTTCTGCAGAAAAGGACCTAGGGGTTACAGTGGACGAGAAGCTGGATAGGAGTTAACAGTGTGCCTTTGTTGCCAAAAAGGCAAACGGCATTTTGGGCTGTATAAGTAGGGGCATTGCCAGCAGATAGAGGGATGTGATCATTCCCCTCTATTTGACATTGGTGAGGCCTCATGTGGAGTACTGTGTCCAGTTTTGGGCCCCACACTACAAGAAAGATGTGGAAAAATTGGAAAGAGTCCAGCGGAGGGCAACAAAAATGATTAGGGGGCTGGAGCACATGATTTATGAGGAGGGGCGGAGGGAACTGGGATTGTTTAGTCTGCAGAAGAGAAGAATGAGGAGGGATTTTATAGCTGCTTTCAACTACCTGAAAGGGGGTTCCAAAGAGGATGGAGCTAGAACGTTCTCAGTGGTAGCAGATGACAGAACAAGGAGCAATGGTCTCAAGTGGCAGTGGGGGAGGTTTAGGGTGGATATTAGGAAAAACTTTTTCACTAGGAGGGTGATGAAGCACTGGCATGGGTTACCTAGGGAGGTGGTGGAATCTCCTTCCTTAGAGGTTTTTACCGTCAGGCTTGACAAAAGCTGGGATGATTTAGTTGGGGATTGGTCCTGCTTTGAGCAGGGGGTTGGATTAGATGACCTCCTGAGGTCCCTTCCAACCCTGATATTCTATGATTAGTTTGTATCAGTGTTAGAGCTGAACTAATCACTACGGATAAAGAGTCTGAAGCGCTATGAACTATTATGGTCTCAAGAACAGTTTGTTCTTGTATTCTCATCATTCTACAAGAGTAGAAGCAATAGTGCCACCAGTGTCAATATTAATATTACAACCATGTTTTCCAAGCTTTCATACCTAGTCATTTAGCGCTGTATATGAAAAGTCCGCTTGACATGCTAGTAGTTCTCTTGGAAAAAGATTTTTACTGTATATTTACTATGTTATTGTTTATAGAGAGGCAAAAATTACATTAAAGGACACAGTGATCTCAGGTTTAAATTCTTATTTTGAGTAATTAAAATGTCAACAAATTGAAGCACTGAAAAAACAAAAAAACAAAAAACAAAAAAAAAACACCCACACAAGTGTTGGTGAAATTTCAACTGGTGCATACTAGCTTTCATATCCTATGTACAATGTGCTGTGAACACAATCATTTTCTGGTGATGGTGTTGGGGTGGGTATTTATGCTTGATGTCATTAGGTCTGGTATAGATAACCACCTAATATGCTATGCATATTACCTCTTGTTTCTCATACATATCCAAACATTTTTAGGGCCCAAATTGATATGCCAACAAGTTAGGAGTTCTCAGTTCTTTAGCCAACAGACTTAGATGTGGTGCAAAGGCAATGGATTGAGCCCATGGTAAAAGAAGCTCTCTTTATATTACTCAACAGCAATCCCTCTTGTTAATTAAGGACCAACTGATAGGCACTGAAAAAAGCCCCATTCACCTAGCTGGACAATTGTAGGAAAAGGAGTGTATAAAGTTGGGAATGGGAAGAAAGGAAACATTGAATGCAGCATGTGATTATCACCTTTTCAACTTCCAAGTCTGGGAATTACAGTAGGAGTAAAGAAGTGACTGGTTTGAACTGTTACACACATAGGTACAGGAACTAGGGGTGCTGTCACACCCCCAGTTTTTGTGCAGGGTCTCATCAGTCACCTTGCGCCCAGGGTCCCAGCCCGGCACTCCGCTCCTGGGGTCCCAGCCTTGGTCCCCCACCCCTAGCTCTGGGAGTGTGGAGGGGCACAGACAGGAGTAAGTAGGTAGTGAGGTAAAAAGTTTGGGGTGGGGACCACTAGCTTTCAGCACCCCCACTGTAAAAAAATGTTCCAGCGCCACTGGTTACACAGTACATTTCTGAAGAGCCACAATGTATCTGTGGTCAGACAGTGGCCTAATAAAACTAGCTTGATACAAAAAGTTGTATTTTTATAATCCTATATGCAAGATACACCAGAATTTGTGATTAAAGGCAACATTCTTTCTCAGAACAAAATGAGCAAAAATGGCTAAATTACTGGAAATTAATGCTTTCTGTTTAGCAGTCAAATTCTGGAGCCCTTAGGACTACATTAACACACTTGGTGCTGTCACATCATGTTCAAAACAGCCACATTGCTTAAACTGTGATAGGTAAAGGTGATACCTAATCATACGTAAAGTGCTTAGATTTTGAGGGAGGTCTTCTTAATTCTAGTTCACTGGAATTAGATTTTGGGAGATGGGGGGGGGGGGCATACATGCAAATCCAGTGAACTCCTGGAACTGAGGAGACATTCCTTAATTATCAAATCCTTCCACAAATGATCAGGTATGGCATTTACCTATTAACAGTTTCACATTCTTTTTACAGTCTGTGCTTGTTTTATAGTGTGTGCACACACACATACATACATGTGGTGCTAAATAATCCCCACCTTGGCTACAAGCCTCAGGGAAGGGTGGGAGCAAGGTTTAGGGCATTTTCTAATAGAAGGACTAAAAAATCTCCCACCAACAAAACTGTGGGGTGAGTAGGTAAAGAAAATAAAGGGGAAAGAACACAGCCCCTCCCCAAGCTCATTCACTTGAGGCCGTTCCGTTTTCCACTCGCCCCATACCCACGCAGGAGGGCAGGGAGTTGGCTGGGAGAAGGCGCAGGCCCGGGGGGATAGAGACACACGCGCCCACAGCGGGGTAAGAGGTCAGGTCACGGCAGGAGCGTACCCAGGCCTGAAGGGCGCAGACAGACAGACGCCTCCCCCCGCCCCATAGTCCTGTACCGGTGTAGCCGGCTCGCAAGCCCCCGGCCGCTTCCTACTGCATCCCCAACGGCCTCACGGAACACTCCCCCTCCCCCCGCAGGGGCCCAGCCGCGTCTACACGAGAGAGGCCGAGTAACGGCAAGCAGGGGGCTGCGGATGCGGTAAGCGCAGCCCGGGAGGTCGGGATCCCTCAGGCGACGGAAGGCAGGGCCGGGCGGGTCCGGGGGTCTCTCTCTTACCCATGAGGATGCGCATCTGCTTCTTGCCGAAGAGACGTGAAAAGAGCGAGGAGATGGTGAGGCCCATGGCGGCTCGGGCTGGGCGGCGGCGAGCGGGAGGAGTGTGTGCGCGGCAGCGGTTTATGCCCCAATCCCGGTCTCTCTTTTCAGATCCCTCCGCGGGGTCCCGGCCCAGCAACTGCTGGCGGCGGCTACTGCTGCTGCTCTTGTATCCGGGGGAGCCTCGCTCGGTCTCTGCCACGTCACGCTCGCCACCACGGCCGCCCCCAGTTCCAACGCGGACAAAATCACGTCACGCTCGCCACATCCCCACTGCAGCGCCACCACCCTCCCTTGACCCGGACAAACCCTCCGAACATAGACTGACTACAACTCCCAGCGTGCTATGCGCCGGGTGCTCATCGATAGCTTCATTTCGTTGGCGTAGGGCATGATGGGAGATGCAGTCCCAGGTCCCTCAGCTCCTCGCCAACCTTGGCCTGAGTCGAGCATTGCATGCTGGGAACTGTAGTCCTTCTCCGCGCCGCACTGTGTGCTGGGGGCTGTAGTCTCCGTGCCCTAGGCTGCGGCCCAGGGAGCAGGTGGTTATACAGGGCCAGCTCTAGAGCGTGTACGGGACCCTGCTCACTCCCTCTCCTAGTGGGGGTTGTGTGGGCATAACCCATTACCCATGGCCCCCTAACTTAGCCCCCCCCCCACTTTCTGAGAAGAAGGGTTTGGCAGCATGTCTCTCACAGAGACTAATCCTGCTGCCCTCAGGTTAATACACAGCACCCAAATAGTTGCACTACTGAGAAGATAAGGGACACCTCAAACCAGGGCACAAGGCAGCAAACGTGTAAGGACTTAGACTAGAAACCAGGGGCGGCTCTATGTATTTTGCCGCCCCAAGCATGGCAGTCAGGTGGCTTTCGGCGGCGCACCTGCGGGAGGTCCACCGGTAACGCGGATTTGGCGGCATGCCTGCAGGAGGTCCGCTGGTCCCGTGGCTTCGGCGTACCCACTCCCTGACTGCCGCCCACACAGCAATCGGCAGGCCGCCCCTGGCACATGCTTGGTGCCTGGAGCTGCCCCTGTTTGCCCAACCGAACCTTATTCCCAATTAGAGCAGAAATATTTTGACTATATCAATACACAATATCTAAGGCTATGTTTATGTCACAGATGTCGTGGAAGTCACGGAATCCATGACTACCAGAGACAGATGACAGTGAGACCTCTGCAAGGTTCCAGCCACAGGTGACAGACTCCTGAGGGGGCCCTTCTCAGGGTTTCAGTGATGGGCGACGGCCTTGTGTGGGGGGAGGGGGACGCCTCGGGTGAGCGGCTAGGGGTATCCCGTTTTCTCTTTGGGAAATACGGTCATCCTGCGGCTCCTAGCCGCAATGAGCAGAGGGGGCCCCCCTGCAGCTTCCAGCTGCTGCAGGCAGAGGGGGAACCCCACAGCTCCCAGCCACCATGGTGGCAGGGGAAACCATGGAGTCGCAGCTGCAAAAGTCACAGACAGGTCATGGCTTCCGTGAATTTTTATTTATTGCCCGTGACCTATCCATGACTTTTACTAGGGTTACCATATTTTGTGCCTCCAAATGGAGGACACTCCATGGGCCCCGGCCCCGCCCCCAGCCCCGCCCACGCCCACGCCCCAACTCCGCCCCTTCCCCAAAGTCTCCGCCCCCTCCCCTGCTTCCCGCGAACATTTAATTCGCGGGAAGCCTGAAGCAGGTAAGGGGGAGTGTGGGGGGAGGAGGCGCGGCCCAGGCTGGCTCCCCGGCGGCTCCAGCCTGGGTCGGCTCGGGCCCTGGGGTGCCGGCCCCGGCCGACCACCCCCGGCCCGCCCAGCACTGCCGGCCCCCGGCGCACCCCCTGGCTCCCGGCCCCGCGGCCCAGCGGACCCCCCGTCTCCCGGCCCAGCGGGCCCGGACTGGCTCCCGGGCCAGCACCGGCCCGCGGACCCCCCGGCCCCGCGGACCCCCCGGCCCCCGGCCCCGGACTGGCTCCCGGCCCAGCGGACCCTCCCGGCCCCGCGGCCCCCGCGGCCCAGCGGACCTCCCGGCCCCGCGGGCCCGGCCCGGCTCCCGGCCCCGCGGCCCAGCGGACCCCCCGGCCCCGCGGACCCCCCGGCTCCCGGCCCCGCGGGCCCGGACCAGCTCCCGGCCCTGCGGCCCAGCGGACCCCCCGGCCCAGCGGACCCAAAGTCTCCGCCCCCTCCCCTGCTTCCCGCGAACATTTAATTCGCGGGAAGCCTGAAGCAGGTAAGGGGGAGTGTGGGGGGAGGAGGCGCGGCCCAGGCTGGCTCCCCGGCGGCTCCAGCCTGGGTCGGCTCGGGCCCTGGGGTGCCGGCCCCGGCCCCCGGCCGACCACCCCCGGCCCGCCCAGCACTGCCGGCCCCCGGCAGCCCGGCGCACCCCCCGGCTCCCGGCCCCGCGGCCCAGCGGACCCCCCGGCTCCCGGCCCCGTGGACCCCCCGGCTCCGGCCCGGCGGGCCCGGACCGGCTCCCGGCCCTGCGGCCCAGCGGACCCCCCGGCCCAGCGGACCCCGCGGCTCCCGGCCCCGCGGGCCCGGACCGGCCCCGCGGCCCCGCGGACCCCCCCGGCCCCGCAGGCCCGGCCCGGCTCGCGGCCCAGCGGACCCCCCGGCCCCGCGACCCCGGCCAAAGAGGCCCCGGCCGAGCCCCCCCGATTTTCCCGGACATGCCCGGCTTTTGGGGATTTCCCCCCGGACGGGGATTTGAGCCCCCAAAAGCCGGACATGTCCGGGAAAATCCGGACGTATGGTAACCCTACTTTTACTAAAAATAACCATTAGAAAATCTTTACCTTAACGATATGTATAGGGCAGCTTTTAGCCAAGGAACGTATGTTAAGTATGTATTGACTTGTGAACTATATATGGAAAACGCTTTTAAATGAGGTATATGTGAATTTAAAATGACATATTTAGGCCTGATTTTTAGGTCCAACAAACTTGTTTAATCAGGATTAAAGAGTGGGAGAAAGATCCCCTTGTATTATCTTTGTGCCTCCCCATTCTGGTATTTGGCCCTAAGACAAATAAGAAAAATCTAAGGACTGCTCTAATTTACACTTGGCTGCCAATAGTCTCTAAAAGTCACTGAGGCAATACCACATGTGAGAGCTTTTACGCTGGCTTTTTGGCACCCTGGGAACACTCCAGCTGAGATATTCCCCAGCAGCTAGGTCCATGTCCTTAGAGCTCCCTTTTTATGTTGTAAAAAGACCGTAATATAACAAAGACATTTACTCAGCAGGTATATGAAATACATTTGACTCTTCAGTAACGATTAAATCAAACTCAAAATGAACAAAATTTTAAAAGTAAGTTTGTATAGCACATCATTTTATTTCTTTTTCTCTTCCTAATCTCAGCACCAGTGTTAGGGGGTTAGCAAGCAGGGGAATGGGATGCCACACCACAGAGGGCCCCACGCAGCAGGGCTCAGGCTTTGGCTTCAGCCCCAGATAGCAGGGCTCGGGCTTCAGCCCCAGGTGGCAGGGCTTGGGCTTTAGAAACATTGCAGATGTGTGAGCAGGTAAAGGAGGCAGGGTGGGAGGCCCCCTCCTTAGTTTCTGCCCTGCCCCAGCAAGTCTTATGCCAACCCTGCCTATTCTGCACTTTTCCTACGTCTTGATGAATCTCTCCCCCCCCCGACACATCTTTCTACCCTGCTTCATTTTGTGTCTACCTTGCTCCTCTCCTCCAGTCTTATCCTCTGAGCTCCTTTTATTCTCAGACTCCCCTCATGCCCACAAAGTCCTGTGATCTCCCAGACTCTTTCCCCCACTCCAGGGTCTTGCTCCCCCAGTTGCCACTTAATTGTGTTAGGTCCTCTGATCTCCAGTCAGGATTCCTCCAGTGTTCCTGAGTTGTCAGTGGTCTTTCCACATACAAAGAGGACTAAAGGGAATGGGGTCTCTTTCCATATTTTTCACCTTTTCCAGGTTCTCTGTGCTTTGCACTCAGATTTTCTAGGTTTGTCCTGCCATTTTGCCACCTGCATGTGTCCCCCCCCCCCCATTTCTTCTCATGCATCTCTGCTCAGCCTTTATTCTCCTGTCTCTTGGGTGACCACCTTCCCAACTTCTAAAGTGAAATTCCAGGACAACTATGCAGATGCTCATCCTCAACCCTTCCTTGTTGAATCCCAGATGCAGCCTCCTACCTTGGGTCTTTTAAAGGTACAAAATTATGGGGAAATGACTGTCGTGTTTGTGAACTTCTGAATTGCCCATGTCCTGGAACTCCCTTGCTTCCCACCTCCTCCCCCCAACCTCTGAGCAATGTTACTGCCCCACCACCCTCAATTCCATCTCTTTGAGCACCCTCACTTTCCCATATTCTGATCCCATTCCCCTATCACCTGCTGCATCTGTGCTAGCCAGCCATTCTTCTGGCTGTTTTATGTCCTGGATAAGACTTCACTTCTAGGAATCCTTGAAACCTAAAACTCGTAACTCAAATCAACTGGGACATAGATCTGCTCACGCTAGTGGCTTTCAGAGACATTTGATCCCGCCCCCGTCCCCAAAAGCTCATTCACTTGAGCCCGTTCAGTTTTCCACTAGCCCCATACGCACGCAGAAAGGCAGGGAGTTGGTTGGGAGAAGGCACAGACCTAGTGGAGGGTGGGGGGGAGATAGTCACCCACGCACTCACAGTGGGGTAGGAAGTCGGGTCACAGCGGGAGGGTACCCAGCCTGAAGGGCAGAGATGGACAATGCTTCAACTGAGGTTTCACCAGTACTGAACAGACCAGGACAATTACTTCCTGTGTCTTTCATATGACACTCCTGTTAATACACTGCAAAATGATATTAGCCATGTTTAGACGTTAGTTATATATATTTAAAATAGTAGGATGAAAATCTAGGATGAAATACTGGTCCCACTGAAGTCAAAGGCAAAACTTGCATTGACTTCAGTTGGGCCAGGATTTCACCCTTTAAGTTTTAGAGCTCATCTTCCAGGAATTTCCTCCATTATGTAATATTTTAAAGCTACCATTTTTGAATATTTAAATAGTATACAGCTGCCTTGTGGGGTAAAATAATTTTGTAAAAAATCACAGATAAACATCAAGAACCTCAGTCTGATGACAGGCTCAGTTAATGGGTAACTATAGTGGATATTCCCTAATAAAAACAGTATAGGGTAGTTGCACATTTTTTACCTTTGATGAATAATCAAGCTTTATTGAGCTTCTAAGTAGCAGCAAGAAGTTAACAAATGAAGAAAGTTTATTTTAAATATTATTCCAATACATAAATTTCACCTCGCAAGTTAATACAAATATTGCCTGAGTAAGGACAGCAGGAACATGCTCCAGCAGTAGTGATTCAAGGTGCTAATGGGAGACATGGCTTAAAGTCCAAATATAAATGGCAAAAATGGAAAACCATGCTGCTCTGAACAACAAAGGTAAAAGAATTTTTTTAAAAATTAAAACAATTAAAATTTTTTCAAAGTTTAAAATTGTAACCCAAAAAATCGATTTTAATTTATTGCTGTGGGCTGCTGTCTGTACGGTGGGTGCTTTGGTTCAAGGTAGTGATAGTAACCAACAAAGTCCAGGTCCAGATTTCCTGAGTCTTACAGTGCACAGATCTGAGGTTTTAGTCCATGGCAATCTCTTGTTCAAATCACTCAGTTTTTATCTTATGAAAGCTTTATGCTCAGCTAAATTTAGGGGAGTTAAATGCCTTGCACAGTAACAAAGAAACATTAAAATTGCTCTTCTTCAGACCCCAAGGCTCTCATGTCCCTGCACTAGCTGGGGCGCTCCTAAGTTTTGCAGAGAAGTCAGAGACTTGCCCATTCCCAAGCACTGGAATTCAAGGAAATAATCTCCACTGCTAGTTACCAAAATAGAGTGTAGGGTGGGTGGAAATTAACATTAAAGGGAAAAGTGTCAAGCAAGCTTGTGTGTTTATATTGGATTGTAAATATTAATCCTTTATTATGTTTGCATTAAACTCAATTTCTTGACCAGAAATCCCAGAAACTGTTGTTAACCAAAGGTGCTGGCTACATTGTTAAGAGGGTTTTGTTTTAAATAAATAAACATCTTTGTCCTAGTAGGCCTGTACTCTATTATCCCTGTTTTACTTGGAACTTTAGCTGACCCTAGTGCAGGGGTTCTCAGACTTTTGTACTAGTGACCCCTTTCACATACAAAGCCTCGGAGTGCAACCCTCCTTATACATTGAAAGCACCTTTTAATATATTTAACACCATTATAAATGCTGGAGTCAAGCGGGGTTTGGGGTGGAGGCTGACAGCTCGTGACCTCCCCCCCCCATCTAATAACTTTGCGACCCCCTGAGGGGACCCGACCCCCCATTTGAGAACCCCTGCCCTAGTGCATTATCCATAATACTGAATTTTAGCTAGACTTTAGTGTATTGTTAAATAATGGATTGTGTGTCTTTTGTAATCAACTCTTGACCCTTAAAGAAAAGTACAGAAAGGAACCACTTGTAACCTATATGAGGCAGATGTTTTCTGCAATTAATAAGATAATAATCGAAAGATGCTTTAAGCTTATCAGGAATTACTTTAACAGATGCTTTCTATCATAATGACTTGATTATAGATGTATTTTGTAATTGATAAAATATTGGCTGGTTGGACAGATGTCTTTAGCTTATCAATTATGTAAATCATATACCATGAAATGTAGAAATCCACAGTCAATAGTTCATTTTATTTTCTGTGAACACAGTCTATAAAGAGATGCTTGTTATTATAGATGTATGTTGTAATGGAGAAAAAACAGTGTAATTGATAAGTGATGCTCATAAATGATCTGTAACTGTTTTACAAAATGGATAAAGGACAGGTGGTATAGCAGGTGTATTCTATAATCAGTGTATCAGCACAATATAAATGTATAGCTTAATGTCTAAGTATTAAGAGCTTATTGTGGTTACAAATGGTCCTGACAGTGATAAATTGGTTATAAATATTACTGGCTTATTGATTCAAAATATGATCAAGCATAATAAAGGATTTTTCTTTGTTTTGAGCAGTATATAAGAGGTGAGTTTTGAGGAGTTAGTCATAAGTGAACTCAAGTACACTACCTCACTTCTCCAGACTCAGATTTGGTATACGTTTCGTTTTCTGTATTCTGCATAGTGCTGTAATAAGTATTGCTTGATTGTTTTACTTAAATAAAACTTCAACTGAGTTAGTTATTTGACTTCATGACTTATTAAATCTGAATACACATCATCATCAATGGTCAGGATCTCAAAACTGGTAGAGATTGGGTTGCACAGCAGAACTGTACGGAACTGTTACACTCACACCTTCCTTTGTCCATTCTCTTCTGATCAGACCATAGCTGCTGTCATGGTTAAAAAGCTAGCTGCACCTCTGTCTCCTTTCAGGTCTGAGTGCACCCCTGCAGGCATTAAGCTTTGTACCTTTACCTATCACAAGGTGGGATTGCACAACTCTCCCACTCTTAGACTGGGCCCTGGGGTCCAGTATCCTGTGTATCAACTGTTATCCTATAGGCCCAACTGAGTTCAGGGACCTGTGGTTCTTCCCTTCAGGAGTTTGTGACCAGTGGCATATAGTGACAAAACAGCCTTAAAATCAAAGTTTTGTTTATTTTAGCAGTAACAACAAAGCTTTTAGAGAAAAAGGATTTTAAGATAAACAATCTACATGTATGTCTATCTTATCTAAAAAAATCTTACCATCTCCTGATGGTAACCCAGGCAGGTGTAACTTCTTCGTACATCCCCAGTGTGGACTGTGTATCTCTGTCTGTTTCCCCTGAACTGCTGCTGCCTCTCTTTTGAGGGTGCCCCTTTTAATCCTCCCAGAGTTCCTTTGTTCTTTTTGTATTTGTGGTCCTTTTCCTGTCCTGGTGAAAACCACTATTATAGGTTGGCTGGAGATGGAGGCAAAATCATGAAAACTAATAGTTCTTGTGTTGTCCCTTAACAACTTTTAACTGTTTGCTTAGAGGTGGCTATATTGGGCCATTCTTTTCTTTCCTGCTTGTTTTTCCAGACAGTCCCCTATTATACTAAAAGCAATACATTCATACTGTAAGCATCCCAGGAACCAGGCCAACATACAGTATTCATAAATTGTCACAGGGCAGTTCCATATCTGTCACTGATGCTTCTATTTGTTAGCTTGCAGAAGGTCCAAACAGATTGTCTCCTCAATTCCCCCAGGCATTTTCAGAGGGTGAAAAGTAGGCAGAAGCATTTGGCATCATCTCACCTTTCTTCTGTGAGATCATTGCCCTTCTTTCCTGCTGCTTTCCCCCCCCCCCCCCTCTTCCTCCTTAGGACTTCTTCCCCTGTCTGTCCCCCCAAAACGTCTTTCCCCCCCCCACACACTCACTGTTATTTCACCACTTATTTCCTTATACTGCATCACCGTCCTTCCTCTCTCTGCTTCCCTTGTCCAGAGTTTTCCCCTTCCTTTCTCATCTACTCTCCATCCCCCTGGAGTCTTCTCCCAATCACACACCCTCATTCTCCTTGGAGTCCAGTGGTGATTGCTGCTGAGTGAGTGGGGGTGGGGGGGAGAGAGAAGGAGGTGTCTTCCCTGCTGTTGTAGTGAGACAAATGATGAGAGTTCTGGCAGAGGGGCAAATAAGGAACAGTCTCTGTAGGCTGCTGAAAAGCTTCAACAGTTCCTCAGTGCAGGAGATAATTTGGACATTTGATTTGCTGAACAAGTAACCTAAATAAACATTCCAAAAGATTGACATTTATTTCCTTTTACAAAAATACATATTTTCAGTCAAGTGGTAATAGGCTGACATAATTGATGCCAGTTTACACGGTTCTAAGATATCATACAGTGCTTCAGTTAAATATTTAAAGATAATTTACCAGAGTAATGGCCACTTTTCAGTTTCAGGGTTAGAAATGCTAGTCATCAGCTGTGCTAAACAAATTGCAAGTTAGAGATTAAATTAATGCCATAGTGGTATAATTTAAATGACAGTCTTGATTCAATTAGTTAAACTAACTTCTGTTCATGAATAATGTTATATAAACTGTAAGTATTAAAATACATATTTTCTTAAAAATAATGTGACAGTTTATACCTAAATAAGACATTTTTAGAAAGATAGTATGAAATATTTATCATACAAAGGCATTTTTTCCATAGCAGAATTGCAACGTTACAAGACTTCTTATTCTACCCAAAGTACGTTAAGCAGAATCTTTTGATAATTGTGAACCACTTGTCATCTAAGAGTATAAAGTATGTACTGTATTTATTTGTACATCATGGCTTCATTTTATCCTGCTTGGAATGGATCCTCAAAGTCACTCTTTGCATGCAGAGCAAATGTGCACTTCTTATACCAGTCTTAGTTTTCTTGGTTTAAGGTGATCTAGTGGCAACAAATTCTTGTTGCTTAATATAGAATGAAAAATGGTTATTTATGCATGTTTACTGTATGCATGTATTTTAAGTAGCTTCACTGTGCTGCAATTCCTTCTGGTTATAGTCTCTACAATCCACAAGATTACTTCAGCTGAAAGTAATATAGTCTTCTCTCTCCTGCCCCATTTCCTCCTCCTAAAAAACAGTCTAACACAATCATTTCCTGGCAGGAGAGAGAAGCGCACTTTAAGGTTACTACTACAATGATCCTCAACTACAGTGGATTCTGTGCCAGCTCGCACTACTGACATCTATTACAGGATGAGCAACAGTAACATTAAACTTGGTATATTTAGTAAGCAAAACCGTATATTTTGTGATGAAGACTATATAGTTAAGCCTGATTAATGGATCCTGAATTTCAGCAGTTCAGCTTTAAAATCATTTTAATTGTTCAATGATAAAAATACAACTAATCTGGGGTTAGCATTAATTAAGGCCTGTGAAGACAATTACCCATTATCTGACCTTAAATGGACAAAGTTAAAGGAAAATATACCAGTTTCTCTTTCTTAGAATATATTTAACAGATGCCTTCTTTTCTGTCCAGAGGCAGATGTAATATAATCGTTGGGGGGGAAAAAAAGTGTAAAAAAGTAAAACAAGATTAATGGCCTATTTAATGCTTTCACTTGTCTCTGCTAATAGCAGTTCTATAAATCATAAAATTTGTAAGCAATGATTTGCCAACAAAATTCCTCAACTATTATGTACTTCATCCAAGCCACAATAGCATGGCAGTTATTTTTAATCTGATTTTAAAAACTATCTAAAGAAAGAAGGCATTAAAAGCAATTAGATATTACCTTAAATGGGATAGTCTCTTTACAAAGCCAATGTGAATGTTGCTTCCCCCTGAGTTAACATGAATGCGCACAGCAGCACCAATTTTAAAAAACATTCTGCAATGCCAGCATTGCATTGTGGTCCTGCATGTTTCATAATTTCATGTACCCACAGGTTTTTCATAAGAGCACTTGGTTTTAAACATAATGATGGAACTAAAGAATTTCTTTGTTCAGTATTTAAGTGGAACCCCTGTAGGTTTCTATTTTAAAATAAAAAGCTAAAAACTGTTTTTCCACTATTACTAATGTCAAGTGTTAGTATACCATTCACAGCTCCAGTCCATTGATCTCTGCCAGTCTCTTCTGTGAAGCTTTGGAATATGTTGTTTGTTCGTGGCATAAAAATCCTAATAGAAATCATGTTGTACCAGTTTTGAGCAGAATATCCTGTAAGTCATCTGGGAGTGCTAGTATAATTGCATCAATGTGCATCTGTAGCTTTTCCATAGTGTCAGGTTTCACGGGTAGATGTTCTCTGTCAGCCTGGAACTATAGGGAGGCACAATTAAACACATTTTTCAATTAAAAAAAAAACTGCAAGTGAATGTAATGTTCATAAAAGAAATCAGACTAATGGATCTGAAGTCCTCCATCTAATGAACAGGTACGGGGACAGTGGGAATGCAAACTTCCCCTCAATACCACCAGCTTATTTCAACCTTGATTTGGACAGACTTCCAAGGGAAGTTTGGTTTCCAGGTTCATTTAGGACTCAGTCTTGATCCTATTGGAGTCAATGGCAAAACACACATTGGCTTTAATGGGAGCAGGACTGAGCCCTTAATTTTGACATCTCTACTTAGATTGCCAACATCAGTAAGTGTAACTGGGTGGCTTGATCCTCAAGGTATGGAGGGCCTGGGGCTAGCCAACACTGATTACTGAATGAGCCACAAGCAAGATTAGGTGATTTTCCTATAAAGAGCAGCAGAAATCCCAGGCCACTGCAGGGCGTGAGAAAGGCTCCTGCTGGAAAGATGCTGACATCAGGAGAGTTTGGAGGCCAGAGACCAGTGAGTCAGAAATGGGACTCCACTGATTGGGTATGGGCTTAGAGATCAGTGCCAGAAGGCTGAGCTCCAGCTTGGAAGAGATGGGACAACAGACTGGGACAGAAGAAGAGCTCTGGCTATGACAGAAGATGCCAGAGCTAAGTATTAACTTTTGAGTTGTGGTGATGGATTGTATTTTGGGATCCTGAGGATTGTTTTGAACTGTTTCTGTTATTAACCCAGCACTAGGCAGGGGTGATGTAAACCCAGAGAAAAGCCTGTGTGCAGTTTTTTCAGGTGCCCTGAAGAGAGGGAAACAGAGGCAAGGCGCTGGAGGGCAACCTCTGGCCATGAGTGGGACACTCAGGAAGCCATGGGTCCTGTTAAAGTGAGTTTTGAGATGTTAGCTAGGCACAGGACTGAAACAATCAATTAAACCATCTAAGTGCTGTTCAGCCACCAGCACTTTGAACTGGGCCATCCATATTTGAATCAGTGACTGCATGATCACAAGATTTTGATAGCTCAGAAGATTGATGAGGAACATTCAGTTCAATTTGAAGTAGATGTAAAACACACTGACTCTACAATATGAAGTGACAAATTTCATCTGTACTTACTATAGTTACATACCAGTTTATTCTTTAGCTTTAAGACAAGATCCACTGTTTCTACTTCAGTATGTTTCTGACTCCAGAAAAGCAAGTCCTTTCAGGATAAAAATTCATAATGCTGAAATATTTACATACATAAACACACAGTACTTTCAACAATACCATTAATTTACTTTTGAAAAACTTCTAGTATATTTAGAACATTACTGCAATATACTACTTCTCACTAGTTATGCATTTGTCATCTTAAGACGAACACAGGCTGGTCAATTTCATTTTCCAGCTCTCCAGCATTAGCACACCCTATAGGTTCCAAATGCTGCAGAGATATTTTTTTTTTGTAAGTGTTTCAAACTGCAATTTAACTTTATGTTTGTGTTTTTAGTTGAAATAAAAGGTTCTGACAAGTGTCTCAATCTTTTTAACGATTACAGTTGACAGGTGGCGAGGAGAGAACACTTCTGAAACATGGAGCAAAGTTTTGATGTAAAAAAAAAAAAAAGTGTTATAAATCACTAAGAGCAAAAAATCATATTTCTCTTACCTCATTACAGAGCGCTTCTAAATGGAGGGCCTCCAACTTCTGAGTCATTTCCTTCCGCCGGGTCCTGAACCAGCCATTGAAGTTTGGAGATTTCAAGAAGTGTCTTTAATAAAACAATGCAAATAAATTTGTGTTTTAAATTACATTCTCAATTCAATTTTTTCTTTTTCCTCCATCATCAAGTCTCTTACACAACTTCACAAGATTGTATAGTAGTTTTGTTGTGGGGAGGAGGAGGATATAAATATCAATTAGAAGGTTTTAATCTTTCAGAAAAATTATTAATTCTGCTTGAGAAGGAAAGTTATGTAGTGGAACACTGATTAAAAAACGTCACAGAAACAGGTTTCTGTCCCCCTTCAAAAAAAAACACCAAAAAGTCTTATGCTCTGAAATCCTTATGAAGTCTTCAGGCACAAAGATGCTTGTATTTAAATGACTTATTTTATTTGAAATGTTGATTATCAAAAACAATTTGATGTCCCCTGCCATTATGCTTTGGCTAACAGTTTCCATTCGAATGAAAGGAAAGGTGATTGAGAACTAAAGGGTTTCATGATGATTATCACTCTTGCTAGATCTTCATGAGTTTAGGGGTTAATATAACACAGCTTCTTTGACCTTGGGATTCTTACTTCCCATATGGATAGGTATACGAGTACTATATAGCCATCTATTCCTGTTTATACAGATTATTTGTAAAGATTTATATTATGGTATCACCCAAAGGCCACCATCAGGACTAGGACCTGATTATGCCGGGTGCTGTGCAAACATATGTTAGAGACAAAACCTGTCCTGAAGGACTTCCCAAAAGATAGAAAAATGGAGATATAACATACAAGGAAAATAAACATGGAGGAGGATTAACACAGCTTGGTTAGTTCCTTTCTTTTTAAAATTAGGATAAAGGTACAGTGAGGACTGGCCAAGTCTAAATGTATGGGATAGGAAAAACATCTGCCTATCCATGATCAGCAAGCAGGGTTTTGGAGGCGTCACAGCAGAGGTGAGTGTTAAGGGGGACATGTGAAAGAAGATAAAGGTATTAGCTATAACAATTATAGTAGAGATTTTTTAAAAAAATGTATAAGGGGTGGTGTGGCAAAGATGCTTAATGAAAAAGTTATCAGAAGGGCAGTAAAAGCTAAGAATTTTGGCAGAGTGAAGGCAGAGGCAGGGCTCAACGGTACAGTGTGATACTAGGTCAGACAGAGAGGGTGAGGCTAAGTTGTGAAGAGCCTTACAGGGTTAAGACAAAAAGTAATGTCTTGGGGCACTAGAGGAAGAACTCAAAGAAAACTATGATGTGGTCAGGAACATAAGCCAGGAAGATGATCTTACCAATTGCATTTTGAAAAACAGAAGCATTTTTTAAAAGAGCCTATCGCTGTACATAAGAACGTCCATTATGGGTCAGCCCAAAAGGTCCATCTAGACCAGTATCCTATCTTCTGACAGTGGCCAATGCCAGGTGCCCCAGAGGGAATGAACAAAACAGGTAACCATCAAGTGATCCATCCCGTCACCCATTCCCAGTTTCTGGCAAACAGAGGCTAGGGACACCATCCTCGCCCATCCTGGCTAACAGCCACTGATAGACTTATCCTCCATGAATTTATCTAGTTCTTTTTTGAACCCTGTTATAGTCTTGACCTTTACAACATCCTCTGGCAAGGAGTTCCACAGGTTGACTGTGCATTGTGTGCAAAAATACTCTGTTTTAAATCTGCTGCCTATTAATTTCATTTGGTGACCCCTGGTTCTTGTGTTAGGAGGAGGAGTAAATAACACTTCCTTGTTTACTTTCTCCACACCAGTCATGATTTTATAGACCTCTATCATATCTCCCCTTTGTCTCTTTTCCAAGCTGAAAAGTCCCAGTATTAATCTCTCCTCATATGGCAGCCATTCCATACCCCTAATCACTTTTGCTGCCCTTTTCTGAATCTTTTCCAATTCCAATACATCTTTTTTTTTGAGATGGAGTGATCACATCTGCATGCAGCGTTCAAGATGTGGGCATACTATGGATTTACATAGAGACAATATGATATTTTCTGTCTTATTATCTATCTCTTTCTTAATGATTCCCAACAGTCTGTTCACTTTTTTGACTGCTGCTGCACATTGAGTGGATGTTTTCAGAGAACTATCCACAATGACTCCAAGATCTCTTTCTTGAGTGGTAACAGCAAACTTAGATCCCGTCATTTTATACGTATAGTTGGAATTATGCTTTCCAATGTGCATTACTTTGCATTTATCAGCACTGAATTTCATCTGCCATTTTGTTGCCCAGTTTTGTGAGATCCTTTTATAGCTCTTCACAGTCTGCTTGGGACTTAACGGTCTTAGTTTTGTATCATTTGCAAATTTTGCCACTTCACTGTTTACCCCTTTTTTCAGATCATTTATGAATATGTTGAATAAAACTGGTCCCAGAACAGACCCCTGGGGGACACCACTATTTACCTCTCTCCATTCTGAAAACTGACCATTTATTCCTATCCTTTGTTTCCTATCTTTTAACCAGTTACCAATCCATGAGAGGAAGTTCCTTCTTACCCATGACAGCTTACTTTGCTTAAGAGCCTTTGGTGAAGGACCTTGTCAAAGGCTTTCTGAAAATCCAAGTATGCTATATCCACTGGATCCCCCTGTAGTATCAAAGCATTATGATGTATAAAAAAATGTAGTGAAAGAGGTGCTTTACCCAGCACCTCTTGCTGGCCATTCCATCAGGAAAACTGTGCATCTTAACTTCTCATTTGAGAAGGTACTACAATTGCAGCCAAATAGAAGAGATGTTCTGGGGATAAAATTAGTCCAGAATACAAGACTTACCAGAATGAAACTATGAGATCCCACATTCAGCTATTAAGAGCTCCCTACTGAAAAGCTTTTCTTCCCATTTATCTAGTAATTTTTTTAATACTAGAATATAGTGATCTATAATACTTTGCACTGTCACATGAAAACCATTAACAGGTTACCCAGAGGGGCATATCTAAATGGATATTTAAAGTTTGCTAAACATTATGAATTTGTTTGATTAGACACAAAGAACTATGAAAATAAATCCTTTTGCATAATATTCAGTTATAACAACAATTAGATTTGCCCCCAAAACAAAAAGGGCATGTACATGTTATGCATCACTGTATTTACATACAAATTGGTCTCATTTTAAAAAGTGACCTGTAAAGTCCTATCCAGTCTCCCTTTAATCCAGAGGTGAGCTGTGGTCCTGCTTTCTCAAGTGTTTTCATAAAGTCTTCTTGGCTGAATTGTCTCAACTGTGGTGGACTCTACAAAAGAAACCAAGTTTTTGGCAGCTTACAGCATGAGTTTTCTTTAGTCACAAAGATTTTCAGCTCATTCAAGGAGTATTTCCTTACCTTCCATGGAGATATGCTCTTTTGCAGGGGCATCAGGCTTGCCACATAACGTTCCTGAGAAGGAAGAAAAATAGTTTAAGAAAAAAAATCCTGATCTTGGAGCCACTGTATTTTTAATCAATTCGCAGTAATATGCCACTTGGTTGAAACAGGCTGCCTAGAACAGTCTTCTTAGCTATCATAACAAACTATAATAATATATATTTATATAGCTCTTCTCATCACAAAGTGATTTATAAACTATGTACATTCAATACCATTGAAATCCAGCCAGCTCTGGGATTAAAGGAGACAACTAAGCAGTTGACAGCATGTTCAACAGTGTGGGGAGAGAAAATTTATTCAAAGAATATGTGAAGAGTTAGAGGAAGTACTCAAAGTAAAAAAAGCTATGGAATCATTAGTGTCATTTCAGAACAGACAGGATCTCTACTGCTGAGATCTCATCTGAAAGACTAACTCACAGTATCTGCCTTTACGGATACACAGATAAATGTACCGTACTGGGATCTGAACCTGTGGTTTCAGGGAGTTTAAAATGCTTCAAATCTGATGCTTAGACTACTAACCCACCATCATCATCTTCCTAGTACACCTGAGAAAATTTAAAACTGCAGGACCAACTATATGTTTAAAAAATAAAATCACAAAAGTAGTCCTGAACTCTAGTTATTTGAAAGAAATTATGACAATAGCTTTTATACTGAAGAAATATATTTTTATCATAGGTGTTGGCCAACAAATATTACATAGGTCATCTTACTAATGGAATGATGAAGCTTTGTGTCAGTTCCAAGAAATAACGTCTAAGAATTACACTTTGGGCTTCTGCAGGACGTTTCTGTTGTACACCCTGTAAGAAACAACCACAGTAATAATCTATTATTCCAACATATGACAAAAAGATTTCTTAATTACTAAACAATTAGGAGACACACCAAAGACCAGGTTCACTCCACTGATGTACACCTATTTAAAACAGACTTAAGGCATTGCTGTAGAGAAATCACTAACACTATTAATTGTGTTGCATTTTAATAGTCTTAATGTAGATCACAGTGATTTCTGTTTCTTTTTTATTATGTTTTTACATGGTCTCTGTATTTCAAGTTCATCTAGGAAAGGAAACCGAAACACTAGGAGAAAAAAATTCTGAGAATAACCATAAACCAGTCAAAGCTAGGAAATTTTGAGTTGAGAAAACTCACACAAGAGATTTGTAGGCCAAAGAGGTTTGAAAAAACATGGACAAACTTTGGTTAATCATCTAAACTCTCTGGATTCTTACCCTAATTTTTTTAAATTCCATAATTCAATTTTGTATTTATTTATTTATTTTAAAAAGCACAACTACAACTGCTGACAGGAAAACAAATGCTCCTAGAAGACAATGCTTGAATCAGTTTAGGCAGGGCAAAAACATAAGTGTCCAAATTCATATTTTCAGAGTTTTTCGTTTTAGTCTCTGAGAGTTCTGTCTACATACTTGACGACCCATATATGAAGAAAAAGATCTACCAGCATACAAAACAGTTTCAATAAACAGATCTCCAAGTTTACCTTTTGTAACTGTTTTAGGATTTCTTCATCTCTGTTCAAGTATGGCTTATAAGATGTATAAACACCTGGAAGAAAAAAAGAATACAGCCAAAAAAACAACTAGGGTATGCATTTTTAGTAAAGAAAATGGTAAGGCTTATGTTTTTATGATGATCAAGCTTATTACCAGGTTTAGAATCCAAAGTCTTTAGGTTCTTCAGCTTTTTCACTTTCACTTGCTTTGGAACTTCACCTGCCAAAATATTTAAAATCATCACCACCTTAAAAATCTTTTCTTTGGGTGCATGCACCACAATTAATACATTGTATAATACAAAATAACACATGTATTTACAAATCCTTATTTTTATTCAGTACATTGCCTAATGACACGAGATATCAGACGTGTAGGTAAGCATCCCAACTAAAATATATACATGAAAATGTAATAGATAAACTAAGTCTTGCAGACTTTCCATTGAACAAAATTGCATTAAAATAAAAAATATTAAAAATCCTCTATATTGGAGGAAATTAGAAACTGTGGCCATTTGATTCAGAATGATACAAATGGTTAAAAAAAAATATTAGCCCTATAGCAAGAGGATTGCGTTCTCCATTCATCTCCTAAATTTTAGCCCATCTCCCTTTGATTCCTATAGGGTGCATACCTTCAGTAATAGTGCTTCACAGTTTGGTCGATATAATATTAAGGGCTGTCCAGTGTACAGAAATATTAGGGAGAGATCCAAGGCCAGTGCATCCTCCCGAGGCTACTACTAATATTTTGTGGAAGATGTTCTCCCCCTTTTCCTCCACACCATTGTGGTGCTCTATGCATAGCACGTAGCAGCCTAGTGCTGCTTTGTAGAACCAAAAAATAAAGTCTGACAATGTTGCTATTAGGTTTCGGAGCTCGACACTAGATTTCTAAATGGACCAGCTAGTGCAATATTGTAAGTTCTATATGGACACTCTTCATAGACTTTCCTCTATCTTTGCCCAGGAAAAGAGTTAAAGCTGAAGTTTTTAAAATAGGGTCGGGGTAGCTGTTTCTCAGGAACTGCTTGACCAAATGATTACACATCTGCACCACAAATTGTATCCTAGTCCCTGAAATGGTATACTAGTTTTCAAGCTAATCTGACGGTGCACACTGATTTTGAAGAGGTCTGAAAATTTGACTTTAAACAAATCTTTTTGCTACTTTCACTAGGGGGTAGCTATTCATGGCCGTAGGATACTTTAAAACTCTCTATCAAAGTCATCTTTCCTCTCATTTCAAAAAACTTCCCTAGTTCTGTGGAAGACCGTTCCTAGGCCAATAATGACAGTTATACTCCAGAAGGTGGAATACTACCAAATATCTTCCCATGAAAAATGGATTTCATGTTGAAATACTCTGCCTGAAATGATGCCTGCATTCTTGGCCCAGAGCAAAATAATGTATCAAAGCAAAGGAGGACACACACATAGCACTTTATGACCTTATTACTGGTTGGCTGAAAATTTCTTTGCTATCCAAAAGATAAGTGGACAGAAATTTCCATTTGTATAAAAATAGTCATACAATGTTAAGTACTATAATGACTTAAAGAGCATATTACAAAAATCTAAGCAATTTAAAAAAATCATGCCAGCAAATGCATCGTTTCTAAAAACAGAGGCACCATTAGCTAGTGTTATGCAGGGTAATTTTCTGTGCAATTTTAATGACTGTTATTCATAGGGGTTGTCTACACAGAACATTACTGTGCAGTAGACCCAGGTGTGACTCTACAGCACACTAGCCTGCTGAGCAGTAATGCTCTGTGTGGACACTGCTACAGTGCTTTACTGGTTTTGTATTATGCTTCGAGGTACTCCTGTTTGAAATAGACAAGCGCTTACTGAGTTCTACTTATTCTAAAACAAACCAACATCAGAAACTAACTGAATTTCATGAGTGACACATTAGCAAAAGTTTCAGCTATTATTTTCTTGGTAGAAATATGAAAACAGAATTGTTTGAGTTTTCAAAGATAAAAACACAGGAGCTAGTAAGTATCATTACCTCCTGCCTTGTAGACAGAAAAATAGAATGCTAGATGGACTTTACATTAAGTACCACCCCTACAATATTTTTGAGAGTGAGTTCATTTAACATCCTTAAATTTCATGAGAAACATGGTTAACACTGTTTTGCATAATAAACTCAATCCTGGAAACTGGCTCACAAAGCATTTACATTAAGTTATCCCTTTATTAGTGTTCAGGACATCACTAAAGGTAAAAAAATAAAAAGTAAATATTTTTTACACTTTGAAGCAGAGTTCTGTAGTACAGCTTATGTTTTACCTGGAAGTTTAATCTCTCCTATTCGGACAATGTGTGGCCAGTGCTGGAGTGTTTTAGCAAAAAAAGGGTTTGTCACTCCTAAAATGACAGTAGGCCTAGAAAAAGAAGAACAGAAATTCTTCAATCAAGAGAGCAACAGTTTTTGCCACTGAAATTTAGATATCAAATATTATTCTAACTTGAACTTATTCTTAAGAGTTAGAAATTAATACCAACACAAAGAAATAATTAACCATATGAAACACTTATTTTTTTTAAACAGCATTTCCCAAAGTCTCAGCTTTCAGAGGATTGCAGAACATACACATCATAGGCTACGTATACACTAGGGATACAATTTCCCTGCAAGCACACACAAATTCAAGCTGGCACAGTACGTATACGCAAGCATGGGAGTCACCCCCACCATCTTATAGTGTAGATGTAGGATAATTATGAAATTAAAGAATTAAAGTTAGCTTAAGTTTGGTTAAGGAAATATATATGTGTTGTAAAGAAAGGCCCAGACTAGCAAGTAGAAGGAAGGCCTTGAAAATAATGAGAGATAGAGGAACGAAGTAGGGAGGATGCCTGGTTCAAATCATTAATAAAATAAGGGAAAATTTCTAAAAAGAAGGCCTCTGACTGATACAGGTGACTGCAGATTGTTTTAAACCAAACAGAGAATCTGTCTTAAAAATGAGCCAACATGGCTCTTCCCCAACCCACACCTCAATGTTAAAGCCTATGTGAACCCAGATGCAATGGGAAAACCGTTGAACAGCATGAGGGAGCCAAGGAAAGGCTTTAGGACAAAGGCCTCCAAAGTGTGGGGAGCACCCCTGTAGTGAGCCGTGGAGGGACTGCCACCCAGCCCCCACCCCCAGTTCTGCTCCAGTCCCACCCCCAGCCATATCCCCAGCTACTCTGGTCCCCTCACCTGGCCCTGGCCCCAGCCTTGGTGTGGCTCCATTCCTGAACTGGGACCGAGACTGGGGGCAAGGCGAAGAGTGGAGGTTCACCTGGCCACAGGCCCAGCTGCCACCACAGCCTGGCTGTGGCTCCACTCCCATCCGAACCTCGGCCCCTGTCCACAGTCCCGCTCCCGGCCCAGGGGGGAGCATGGACAGGGATAAGTGGGGGGGGGTGTGACTCTCAAAAGGTTGAGGACTGCTGCCTTAGAAAGAAAGGAGATTGTAAATCTTATCTGGATTAAGACTGGAAATAAGAGTGAACTGTCTCAAATTGGTTGTTAACTGAAGTCAGTAACTGGCAATGACATCACTTGTTTGTTAAAGGGTATAGAAAGTAAACTCTTAAAGGGTTCATTGCTAATACCTGCCTGATCACGTTGGAGCTGACTAATACTGATATAAGCACCCTGGGTCTAGCCAGTTTGTAAGTATCTTGATCAAATGCTTATAATGGTTTTGTTACTGTTTGGATGCAGTGAACTGCTTATTATTTAGCTTTTTAGGCATATTAAGAGCAATTGTATAAATATCATTTGGCCTTTGGATTTAATAAAGCAATTTATGGTTAAATTAGTATTTGGTGATTTCCGATAGCAATATTCATAATTTCAAATATTAATAATTCCAAGAGTAGACATAACCTTATTTAAAGTCTATACGGTAATAAGACAGCACTCCTGCCAAGTCTCATGTTGTACCGATTCTAGCCTAAGTTCTCCTCAGTTGCACTGGTACAACCCTGGAATAACTACCCAAATCTATGGAATTTATCTGGATTTACATAGATATAACAGCAATTTGATCTTGTGTGTATCTAAGAGTCAAATGGCTACTTCAAGGTTTTACTATGACAAGCAGTTATTACTTTAAAACTTGTGTCAGTTCATGTCCTTTGTCAAATGACCTATTGCTCCTCCAGATGACCAGGAATTTAAGAGGGGAGAAACTTATTAGATCATCTAGCCTATTTCCCTGCTGATGCATGATTGTTTGCTATTAGAAAACACTGTGCTTTCTAAAACTAGACTGAAGAAGTCCCAGGTGTTAGGAGACCATTGCATAATTCAATGTATTTCACTGTTAATTTTTTCCTTTTTTGTTTGCACTGTTGTAGCCCTGTTGGTCCCAGTATATAAGAGAGACAAGATTAGTGAGGTATTATCTTTTATCAGACCAACTTTTGTTGGTCAAAGAGAAGTTTTCAAGCTTCTTCTTCAGAGTTCTTCTTCAGGTCCGGTAAAAGTAATTGGAGTGTCACAACTAAATACAATATGGAACAGACTGTTAAGCATAAGGAGTTAACACATGATAAAGTGGGCAACTGACTACTGCAGTCATAGGGCAAAGGTGGGTTAGTGGGTTACAGATTATTGCAGTGAAACAAAACGAGTGGCTCTATTAAGTCTATTATTTTCAGTGTCTAGTCAAGTTATGAATTTAAGCTCCCAGGCTTGTCTTTTGAAGGTGTTTGTGCAGGTTTCCTTTGAGGACTGAGAGGTCAGATGTGGAGTGATCGTTTTGTGATAGGGTATTTTTGTCTTTTTCAAATGAACCCTTACAGAAAAATGGTAAGACAAAAACACGCTATCACTCTTTTTACTCTGGGTGCTGAAGCACTGCATGGAAACTCTATTGTCAGAATTCACCATCTTTAGAACAAGGGACTCTCAGAAATAAAGGCCTTTTCCAGTCTCTAATTTTTTTAATGAAGAAAACCAGAAGAATGCATTTCTCTCTCTTGTGTACATGAACAGATGATATTTTTAAACATGGGTCACTAAAGTTTAGACGAACACTACTTTGGATTCCATGCGACTGGTTATTCAGTTTGCAATTTATTTGCTAAAAATAAATGGACTACAAATATAGTGTCCAAGTTTGGATGCTTTTCCATTACTGTGTTTTCTGAGAAGGATTTTTTTTTTTTTATTAAAGACGACAAAATTTCAGCAGAACAGTCACCAGTTGCTCACGCTTTAAAGGAACCTTGTTCAGAAAATGATCAGTAAGTCTAATGCAAACAATCAATCATTGATTAAGTTGTAATATTTCAATAAAATACTTATTTTGAATATAAATATATGATCTGGTTACCAACATTTGAATATGGATCTGAAGTGCCACAATTTGGTCTAAGAGCAATTCTGAAAATTCAAGATTTCAAATGATATTTCCCAAATACTAAAATCCACAAATATGACTCATACATTCACACAGGTTCATTGAGGAAAGCACAAACTTTTTCTTAAATTTTGTCTACACATGGAAATTTAATGGAATAACTGTTGTGAAATAAGCTATTATACAATAGCTATTCCAGGATAGACCCTTCTATGGATGCTCTATTCCAAAATTAGTCATTTTATGCAGTAATTATTTTGGAATAAAGTGACTTATTCCAGAATATACCAACTCCATGAGGAACTATTCTGGAATAACTATTACAGAATAATTTGTTCTGCTGTAGCTATTCTGGGGTCAGTTTCCCCATGCAGACAAGCCCTTACTGAAGAGCAAAGCATCTTTTCTCATTCAGGATTCAACCCTTTCACCAATCAGGTACACAGACGTCCCACTGACTTCAAGTATGATTCTAAATATGAGATGACTAACATTATGCCACAGGTTTCAGCTCTTCTTTTTCTCTTAAATAGCAGGATTAACCACAATTAAAATAGAATCATAAACTAAGGGATGGAAGGGACCTCGAGAGACAGAATCAAGTATACCTAAACCATCCCTGACAGATTTTTAAGAACAGGCTGAACAAATGCCTCCAATGATGAGGATTCCACAACCTCCCTTGGAAGCCTGTTCCAGAACTTAATTACCCTTATAGTTAGAAAGTTTTTCCTAATATCTAATCTAAATCTCTCTTGCTGCAAACTAAACCCATTTTCTCTTGTCCTTCCTTCAATGGACATGAAGAACAATTGATCACCATCCTCTTTTTAACAGCCCTTAACATACCTGAAGACTGTTCAGGTCCCCTCTCAGTGGTCTTTTCTCAAGACTAAGCGTGCTCAGTTTTGTTTTGTTTTATGTTTTTAACTCTTCTTCATAGATTATGTTTTCTAAACCCTTTATCACATTCCTTGGTCTCCTCAGGACTCTCTCCAATCTGTCCTCATCTTTCTTAGAGAGCAGGGCGTAAAACTGAACAATACACTTCAGCTCAGGCCTCACCACTACAAAGCTAAGTGGAACAGATACTCCCGTTAATAAACACAGAAGGATATTTGCCTTTTTCACAACTGCATCAAATTGTTGACTCATTCAATTTTTGATCCAACATAACTGCCTGATCGTTTTCAGCAGTACTAATGCCTAGCGAGTTTATTCCCCATTTTGTATAAAATAGTTAACTATAGCCTGCTGTGTCAACACCAAAAAGAAGGGGTTTTCTTTCAAAAATGTCCAGAACCAAAGTCTCAAAAAATTAGATTTATTCTTTTTCGGTTTCCACTTTAAGCCACTGTTATGGTGCAAGAATGACCTGATCATCAACTTTTACACCTGTAATCATCTTACTTACGGGGCCTGTGTACGAGTGGTATATTCTTTGAATTCACTGTCATGTATAGTGAAGTAGGGCCTAAAATCACTGCAGTACTTCAAAGGTGAAATACAACTGTGGAACAGAAACATAGAAGGTTAAATAAGTATATACATAAAGATACAATATTTCACTAATAAATGTCACATTTCTAGAGCTTCATTAGATGCTATTCAATATTCTTCTTAAATCAACAGAATTTGAACTGTAAGGATGCTCTATCATATTTACCTAACAAGTGCCAGAACAGTATCTGAAGATTCAGAAGGTGATGGTGCCATAACAACCACCGGTTCTCCCAATAACACTAGTTCCCAGAGCATCTGAATGTGAAAGAATACTGGACAGAAACATCTGCAAACAGATTTATACAAAGAGCATATAAACACTTTCAATATACTTATCACCAGAATGAATACAAATTCCAGTTAAAAGGACAGAACTAGATAAAGGACATTTAAAAACTATAGTAAACATTTTACCTGCTTTTCAAGTTATTAGAACAGTTTTCCCATAAATAAATATTCAATTACACCTCTACCTCGATATAACGCGACCTGATATAACACGAATTCGGATATAACATGGTAAAGCAGTGCTCCGGGGGAGGGGGGGGACGGGGACGACACGACTGCGCACTCCAGTGGATCAAAGCAAGTCCAATATAACGTGGTTTCACCTATAACGCGGTAAGATTTTTTGGCTCCCGAGGACAGCATTATATCGAGGTAGAGGTATATACAGCCCTTGCTACTTATTGTAGTTACTTTCAACCAGTGTTATATGTACTTTCCTTAAGTCATCTTAATGCAAACAATGCCTTAACAACTATTTGCAAAGATGCTGTTCAAATTAGTTGGTTAACTAGAGAGTCATGTTTCATGAAGCTCCTACTGAATATTCACAAATCACACTCAGGCCAATACTACTGAAAAATAAGGCCAAATTCTTACCTGAAAAGATCCACTTCATGAACAGTAGGTAAAGCAATGGAGATTTGTGTGTCTTCCTGAAAGGCAGAAAATTAACTTTTTAGTCAGTATAAAACAATTTAAAGTATTGAATAAAAGTTGCCCTCAAATGTTTACAGACAGTGGGCCAAAACTGAAAAGCAGGATATGACTGTCACATCCATATTAGTTATTGACCTGTGCCAAGGATCAAGTAAATATCCATTAAGTTTGTTGCAATTGTCAAGTTTTAGCCCAGGGTTGATACCAAACGTTTAAGACATTTCAGCCCATGAGATTTAGGAGAAAATATAAACCAACGGGTTTATCATATCCATGGCTTCTGTGACCAAATATGGAACTTTTAGGGGTTTGTCCCCTAAACAGTAATTTTTGAGTCAGCTCCCCAATAGCCAAATGCTGAGGAAGCTGCACTCCACCTGTCCGCATCCTGAAACCAATGTGAAGAAATTTGACTTAATTAAAGGAACCTTGCTCCAGAGCCTGCAGTTGCTTTTGAGTAGTTTCCAGGGGAAGTTTAAGGCAATGGTTAAAGCAATGATGGTTTTGTCTTTAAGCCTTAAATGGTTTTTCACTTGGTAACCTCTCTCTATGGGTGTCAACTGTAATGGTATCAACTAAGCTGCTTGAACTAACAGCCCTCTGATGCTTTAGAGTTCAACCCAGACCAGTAAGGGGTTGTGACACCACCTGTCCAGCAACTCTGGGTGTCTTAAATGCTACACTGCTGTGGCTCTCAGCCTTGATGCCAACAGCCAGCATACAAGCATCCAGATCACATCCTGATTTCCACTGCCTTGTTCTTTTTGAAAAGTAACCACACCACTCTTCTAATCCAAAAACTTCCCAAAATTCTCTGCCAATGAGACTGTCTGCTGGGATTCCCAGAATTCCCCTCTTAGCCTGAGCAAATGAGAGTTTTGCTACTGCTAAGTTGCGTGGCAATTCCCTGACACACCAGCTTGCGTGCCTTGCCAGCAAACTCTTCAGGATTCTTCCTGTCCAAACCTTGCCTTGCAGGTAACAAATAGTGAACAGCCCTCTCCTGGAACACTCACAGAAGTAATTAAATTAATTGTTCCTTTAAAGAGACAATACACTGCAGCTCCTTAATTTAACCAGGGTTTGACAAACACTCTTATTTCAATCACAGCACTGAATTGTTTTATAGCAAAAATAAAACAAGTTTATTAAACAAGAAGTCATAGGTTTAAGTCATACCAAGTATAAGGAGTAAAGATAGCAATGGTTACAAACAAAAGAAAAAGTATGCTTTTACGAGTACATAAGAACTGCCATGCTAGGTCAAATCAAAGGTCTATCTAGCCCAGTATCCCGTCTTCCAACAGTGGCCAATGCCAGGTGCTTCAGAGGAAACGAACAGAACAGGTAATCAAGTGATCCATCCCCTGCTGCTGATCCTCTGGCAAATAGAGGCTAGGGACACCATGCCTGCCCATTCTGGCTAATAGCCATTGATGGACCTATCCCCCATGAATTTATCCAGTTCTTTTTTGAACCCTGTTATAGTCTTGGCCTTCACAACATCCTCTGGCAAAGCGTTCCACAGGTTGACGGTGTAACGTAGGCAAGGATTATCATTTGCTTAAGTATGTTTTTCGCCTATATTCAGTCCAAGTGACTTCAACCCTTTGGTTGAAGGACTCAGTGTTCTGTGACTTCAAGGGCTCTCTCCCCTTGAATCCCCCAAGTGATGGATAACTCAAATGACTTTTGCCCTTCTTATATCAGCTCAAAGTTTATTATCTCTGTTTCAAGAGACAGGAAGGCTTCTTGCTATTCTTCCCCTTCCCCTGCTGATTTGTACGTAAACAGAGCTTCCATTGTTTTGATTCCACACTGCTTAATTTTCACTGGAGACAGGTAGATAGTTGCCGTCCCTCCTGTTTCTCCCTTTGTTTCGTCACAGACTTTAAAGCACATTATCAGTTAGTATCCACAGTTCCTCAGTATTATACATACATCCCACAATGATATTAATCATGAGTGTGTCACAGACTTTCATAGAAGACCTTACTCGCTACACTTTGTATACAGTGTTACCGTATTATAAATCAGTTGATCAACTGCTTACCATTTGATGCTCTGACAATAAATATATTAAATATTAAATATATTATTTGAAGAGTAAGCCCACATCAAGCTTCTTTTTCCTGCTTGCAGGTAAAGCCATGCTGTCTTCTCCCCTACTTGTTAGATTGATAGTTATGTTTACCTTATATGTAAATGTGCCTTCATTGTATCTGCCTGACAACCAGGCTGATCATAGAAGCAAATACACATTCCTTTGTCTAAGGCAGACTGAGCTTATGCACTGCTTGCCAAACACATTAAGAACATAATTCTAGCACATATTTATAACTCTCTGTACACACCCCTACATACATCACACAAGAATATTAATGATCAGTGAGTTATTAATCTTCCAGTAATATATTACATGCCACCTTTTAGGTATCTATCAGGACTCAGATGTAATGAGTATGTCAGGCCTGACAGGAGATGCTGACACAGAGTGGTGAACCACCAATGGGCCTCTGTATCATAAATCCCTTGATCAAAAAAGGGGCCGCTGGCAGGATATTTTCTGTAAGGAGTTTTCAACCTTGGAACTTGCTCCTTGGTGTAAGAGAGCCTGCACTTGATTGCCATCAGGACACAATTAGAGAAGGGGCACAGGAAGAAAATATACTCCTGAGTTTTTATGGAGGGGTTTAAAGTAGTAGAATTACAGATGATTTTGTTGGGATTGAATTCCCAAACTGGTAGATAAGTAGCCATATTCAGTGTTTTGTTTTGCTTATTGCAATTGCCATAAGCACCTAGAATTGGGAAAGGGTTATCTAGTTTATTAATTAATATATACCTATCTTTTGTATAGTGCTTATCAGCAGCAGATCGCAAAGTGCTTCACAATCTTTAGCGTATTTACCCTCACAACACTCCCGTTAAAGTAGGGAAGTATTATTAGTTCCAATTTTTACAGATAGGGAACTGAGGCACAGAGAGGCTAACTTACTTGCCCAAGGTCACACAGGAAGTCTCTGACAGAGCAGAGAACTGAATCCAGGTCTCTCAAATCCCAGACTAGTGCCCTAACCATTAGCCCATCCACAACAAATTCCATGACTCCTCTGTGACCTTTTACAAATTGGTACCTACTAATCTGATTTTACCACTGTGACAAAACCACCACTCCCTTTATAAGCCACTGAAAATGAAAATAGTATATAGGTAAAGTGTCCTGACTTCTTGGTTTATGGCACTGTCACAGAGTCACAGGGTCTGGTCTATGCCCCAGCTGGTTATTAGTCTCCTAGGAGTGACTCCTTGGTGTACCAGACCCCAAGGGCCCACACAGTTCCACATGGGCAGGCCTGTGGCCTCTAAGAGTGGGCCTTCAGCACCAGCATCCCCATCTCTCACTCATGGCTCACTGCAGCAAATCCAGCCAAACCAGTCTTGCAGGAGGCTTGTACTGTGCCTCTTCAGAGCGTCACGCTCTCAATGCGACAGTCAGCCTTTTTAAAAGGAGGTAACCATTTATTCGTTACCTGGCACACAGCATCGCAATCCTTAGGTTAGCACAGAGAAATGAAGGTTGAAGTAGTTCTTTCTGGTTAGCACAGAGTCCCAGCCACACTGTAGTGAACCCCTTGTTCAGGTGCTGTTTCTCTCTCACAGTCTGACTTCCTTCGCCAGTTTCCAGGTGAGAGCCCAGATTCATTCTGGAAGCCAATCCTTTATCCCCCAACCTTACACATCCAAGTCCTTTGTTCTCGAACTGGGGTCTGTGCCCAGCTTCCCTGCTGAGAATCAGGGAAATCCATCTCTCTCTCTGTCATTGGTTGCTAGGTGTCAATGTCCTGGTGACTGGATTTTCCATTGTCTTCTTGAATTTTCCACGGATATGGAGTTGGCCTTGGCCAGTCCTTTTTAAATGATCCATTCAGGCTCCAGACAGCTCGGTGACATACCTCCACCTCTAAGCCTGCTCTGAGAGCAGACTTAGTTCTCCCCACCTTCAGGGGAAACTGAGGCTTACATAGGACTCACAAAAATACTACAGAAAATTCCCTTTTCATCACAGGCCCACTCTAAAATTGTTGCATAACCCACCCAGAAACTGTTTGTATAGACATTTCTCAAACTATTCAATAACTATTCAGGCAAACAATGCTTCATGGAAACATCTCTTAAGCCACCATATCACATTTGAGTAATATGTTCTCTCAGGTACAGCTGCCTTTTTGCTAGGCCCCAGCACCACAAAATTAAATGGCCTGTGTGGCTATGCAACCCCGAGCATGAGATGTGAAACACAGTGTCAAAAGCCTTTAAGGAAAACAGACTTGTTGAGCTCCTTCAGGTATGTATTGTGCACCTTGAAGAAACCTAAGAGCAAAAAAAAAAATCAGGGGACTGCAGTGAAAGGATGGTCTGCGAAGATATTGAAAGGGACATACGAAAGCATTCCATCGTGCTTCTCACAGGGAACACATTACACTGTGCTCCAATATCTGCATCAACTTTCAATTTGCTGTCCAGGTGCAAGTCAATGTGTTTAGCCTTCAGTAACTTGGGGCCTAACTATAATCAATAGTGCCTCTTTTTGTGTGACAGCATAGTATTATTGATTTTTCATCATTTATTTTAATAAGATTGTTTCTACATGTACCCCCTTTAGAAAACAAAAATAAATAATTTAGAATGGACAGTGCTTTAAGATCAAGCTCATTAAAATTTGTACAGACAAAGAAGCCATCTCAAATTGCTTTCACTTACTCATCCAAAAAAGCAAGAAAACGGATATGTTGCTTATATCAGCATTAAAATATTATAATTCACACATCTAGAATACACCAAGATAGTAATAATTTAATAATAATTTAAAACCGAAAGATACAGATTTCAGTGGTCTGTACTATAGCAATATCTGATATCTACCTGGTGTGTGAACTGTACTATGTGGGTTGTTCCAGGCTTGTCATGACATGTTGGAATCCGCACCTTAGGAGGAAAAAAAAAGTAATTAGCTTTCCTTATATCCAACTAATTTAAGCTTAGAATACCAAGTATGAGACAACATTTTAGGCAGTGCTCATAGCACTGCCTATTATTAAGGTTGCTTGACATTTCCCATTACAAGACCCTGTTTTCAGTTTCTTATAACTTTGTCAAATTTTAACTATTTGGGCTGAAGTTTTCCATGCAGGCTGTCTGCCTCAGGCTGAACTTTTTGGAAAATAATAAATAAGAGGGTACTACTTCAAAGAGTGATACTTAACTCCCCCGACAATATTGAAAATCTAGCTAGAGAGCACAGCTACAAGAATTATATTTGTGTTAAAGAATCCTACACAATATTACATGACTAAACATTTTTAAAAATAAGAGTATGATTGGTTTGTTTTACCAGAGGCAAACTGAAAGTTTCATTTTAATAGAAAAAATCCTAATGAAAACAGAGAGCTCAGAACCTGTGGCATTTTAGAAGTTAGGAAAGAAATATCCTACATAGGTTTTACACTTATCAGTTTAAAATGGTAGTTACCATTGAAAATGTGTCTCTCAAAACCTCAGACTTCTTTGTAAATATTGGTTGAAAACAAAACAAACTGAAAAATGTTTATGTAGTTCCTGACCTCACAACCTGCAGCTGTTAATACTGCAACCCAAAATCATATCTCATCGAAAACCAGTGGTGTGAAGGCTCAGGAGTGCAGACTGAAACAGAGCTAGTAATTGCCTAAGCATAGTGGTAGTGGGGGGGAGCCATGATACAGCTGAAAATACCAGTAGCAGCCTCCCACACTTTCCAAGTAACTACATGCCAAAAAATAAAGCCATTATAAAAGAGCATTCTGTTTTCTTTTATCTGAGAATTAAATATTCAGAATTTAGAAAAGCAGAAGATACCCCAAAATAAGGCAGATCCAATTCTTGCCAATTAGAAGTTATAATAAAAACAGAACACTGCTTTATTAGTAAGAACAGTTTATTCTTTCAGATTTGTCTCTCACAGATCTCCATCTTTGGGAATGCACAGGCCTCTGGCCACAGGCCTGGAACCATTTGCTAACAGCAACTCTGCAGTCACAAACTCCGCATGCATGAAATCCATTCAAGGCTATGAAGAAATGTGGCTCCCAAATGCTTCAATTCCTATCCCCATCCACCCACTGCAGTTGCTATGGTTTAGTGTAGTGTGTACTAGCTTAAGCTTTTTTAATTGTTTTTTTAATTGTTTTGTATTCAATATTAGGGGTAGGGATAGTTTTTAAGTTGCTTAATTTCTTGGACTGCCAGGCCCCATATATTGACTGATTTGCAGATTTGTAAAATATTGTAAAACTATTAGGACAAGCCAGATTTTCCTCCAGTTTCCATCAGTGTATCTCCACTGACTTGAATGGTGTTATATTCATATAGTAGAAAATTTAGCCCTAAATATTTTCAAGTTTTCTCCAATGTGCCAGTATATTTTGGCACGTCAATGAAATCACTATGAAAACCTCTTGGAAAGTATATTCTGGAGGAAAGGTGTTGAAACAACAATTAGCTAGCTGCTGCGGACTGGAAAATTTTTTTTAAACATTTGTTTTGAACCTCTATGTAAAATATTAGTGATTAAAATTATAAATATCTATTTTAATAAGTTTTCAAAGGGCTCCAGGACATTTACTCTGAATCCTCCCAATCTAAACTATGAAAACAAGGCAGAATACACTGAATATATACAGTCAATGGGGGAGGGGGAAACCCGGTAAAAACCATACGTTTACCTTCATTATAATGCCCATAATAGGCAAATTTAGTGTTTTCCCTGGGACTGGTGGTGGCCAATGATCAACATCACTACAAACTGAAAAACAGAGTCAAATAAGTACAGTATGCTCTATATCTAGTTATATATATCCCATACTCCTAGAAATTCAAATTACTTGTACACATACTGAACAATTTAAGTCTTAAATTAACATTTGTCCCCAACAGCATCACTCCCCTGAGAACTTTTCACTTAGTCATCTACTTTGTATGCCTCACATTCTGAACACATCTTATTGCATACCATAGACAAGTTCAATGGTGCATGTTATTCTAATATAACGTATTGTAAATTATTCATTGGTCCAATAAGAAGGTATCACTTTGTCTTCTTTTCCTTTTAATTTATATTACAGTAGCAGCCAGAGGCCACAATTAGGATCAGGACTCCATTGTATTAGGTAAGTACAACTACATAGCAAGAGAAAGTAAAAGGAACACATGGTTATACAGATTAGCCATGAGCACAGTTTGCAACTACATTTTTAAAGAAACAATAAATATTAGTGATATATCAATGATAAAGCCATGTGGCTAGAAAGCTTACAGGTTTTCTAGAATTTGTAGTTGTGAATACTGTTCACTAGTTCAGCAGGTGCAAGCTTTAAGCACAGAAGAAAAAGTTGTTTTTTGGTCAAAGACTGGGATACAATACAGTAAAACCCTGCTGATATGCACTTCAGTAAATTGCAAATCCCCACTAAAAGTTGATTCCAAAATTGCTGTTCACTGAAGCACAAAGCAGCAAGACACTGCTCAGAAAAGAACCAGCCTGGGCAAAAAGGAGAACGTATCTCACATCTGGACCATTTATAGCATTTAGTGAAGCTCTGAGACAGTGATGAGTCACTTATTATTGGTAGTCTCCTATTGCTGTTGCTTCTGGGAGATGGAGGCAAACCCAGATTCTTAGTGTCCCCATATCAGTAGCTCCAGAAGTTCAGAGGATCCAATGGGCATAAGGAAGCTATTAAAATGCCACTGCCTCCTCCACCTACTCTCCCCTTCTCATCAGCAAAAGCTCGAGAGCCATTATACCTTTCTCTGTGACCATGACTCCAAATTGCAAGGAGAGCAAATTACGGAGGCTGCCAACTACCTGTGTTGAGCAGGTGGTCCCCAGATGGAGAGGACAGATTTCTGGCTCTTCAATGGGGAGCATTGTGATACCCTTGGAAGGAGTCAGATTCTACCATATTATAATCTTCTAGATAATAAGTCTTCAACCCAATTTTTAAGAGTTTAACTAACAGCCCACCCAGATGGAAAATACATGCAAGCTACAATTTTTTTTTTCCTGTTATTAACAAGCTAGAAAATGCCATCAGTATTTAGCTTATTTATTGCATAGAATTTCTGTAATCTTTTATGAGCTTTTCCAAACCAATAAAATAGTATTAACTAACCTGCTTCCAGGAAAGGTTCGTTCTTTACAAAATATTCTGGTGCTATATGCCTAAGCACAGTGTGGAAAAGATGGATATAAGGTAGTTTGCTGATGAGAACCAAGGACTGGAATAAAGAAAGCAGCAAAATAATCCAAGGTTAAATAATTTTAATTGAGTCCCTTCGAAAAGTAGTAATAGCCATTTTTACAAAAAAAAAACCCGATCATTTAGCAACAAGTGTGAGTTTTCAACCAAATGTGTAACTACAAGTAACGACAAACAGACCTATAAATGCCAGCAGCTACCAATTTATTGTTTCAATATAGTGTAGTTTGGCTTTGAAAAACAAATGGCATGGTGTGATTGTGTGCAATACAAAGGCTTCTGTGTTAAGCTTGCTCAGTTTACTATAATTAAACAGGTGGCTTTAATAACAGCCTAACCTGCAGCTCAACCAGGAAACTTAAAGACAAACTGAGTTCTTTCTGGCTTGTGCATCGTCACCAGTAATTTGTACTCTGCAAGTCAAATTCTGCCCTCAGTTATACTTAGGCAAGCTTCTAGTGAGAGTAAAGTTTAGCTCTACAATTGGAATTTGGTTAACAATTCTGTTGATTAGATGAAAGCCAGAATAAAATTCAGCTAATTCTGCTGTAGTTTTGTTGGATTTGCAGGGCTAACAAGAGTGAAAAGTAGTTAAAATTATTTGTCACTGAAGTACACAAATATTACTTCAGACACAGAAGATGTGTTGAGTAAGGTGTTTTAAAAAATAAACAAAAATTTGAGCATTTTTCAGAGTAGAGCCACAACAGCACTGGTTCACACGTACACACCTTTCCATCTTTCAGATATGGAAACCTATAAAAGGTCTAGATCAGAACCAATACTGGGAAGGGAGTGGATCACCAGCTAAGAGATGTAAATATAAGAAGAAACTTAGAAAAGACTGAATTCAACAACAGAGTTGATGTTCTTCCTCCTATTAAAATGAGTACTATTTAAAGCTTTAAGGCCCACACTATAGCTTGAAAATGTGATATAACAGTTCCAAAGCCACGAAGCACAGTTTTCTCAGAACAGTATTCTCCAACCATTTACTAACATGGTTACTTAATTTCACCATTGTGGACAGGAATTTTATTTATAAAATTTCTATAAACCACATAGTCTGAGTAACTTTCTAGTATGGGTTCTTCACATTATAATATTGAGCTGATGAACATTACAAGTGTTTTCACCCTCAGTAATCAGAGTTTCAGGAATCTATTTCTCTGATCCTATAAACTAAAATGTACAAAAAACAAACTTGCAATTGGAATTTTTCTTCCATTTGAGGGACTACTCTTTCTAAAAGGTACTGTGGATACAATTATTTTGGAGATATACATGCAGACTATATAAAATAATGACTTATGAATAACATTTATAGTGAGAAGAATACAATGAATGCCCTACAATTTTTTTTGCAGCTATAGTTCAATGGTAGGTAAGTGATATTTCATTTCGTGAGCACCAATATGCTCAGAACTGTAAAGAAAAGCATGAGACACACTGCTTCTGCCTTATTGAGCTTCAAGTCTAATGGCCTCAAGAATTGATGTTGTACATGTTTTTCTAGTAAGACATTTCATTACCTTCTGGAAGTAGCCTCTTTTTAATGTTTTGTCCCGAACTTGTCTAAAATATACATAGCCATAGTAATATGCAGGGTCCTTCTGTTAAAAAAAAAAAAAAATCAATAATTTGAAAGTAAAGACTGTTCCCTATTTTTGAACATTCTATGTGTTATTTAAAACATCATGTTTTCTTACATACTCTAAATTTGATATCTATGGTAACGTGAAAGGATAATTTGCTTCACCCTCTTTACAGGAACTAAAAATTCTACAACTGCTTGAACAAAAAAGCTCAAGATGGACTTATTGTAGCACTAGCTGGACTTATTGTTTGTTCAATGTGCTTGCTGTTTCTATTCTCCCTGTACCCATGTCCCCCTGAAATTTTCTGCAACCAGACTTAGTTTCCCCTGGAAAACACTATCAGAAAGTCAAATATAATGCTATAAATTATCTCATCAACAGTTTGGCATGGATTATCAGTAAGAAAAAAAAATAACGTGTCAATACGGAAATTTGTAAAAAAAAAAAAAAAGAGAGAGCTATGCTACATAGTGTAAGGTTTAACAGTGAACTGAAGAGCTTCTACTGGCCTAAGAAAAAATTGTTTAAAATTTGTCACGACAATACAGATTATGTTAAACAACCAACAGGCATACACCATATACTTGGATTACAGTTCATATGTTACAACTAAGGCTACGATTTAATCACAGAGCTCACAGATTCTATGACTTTACTGGACCTCTGTGACTTCTAGGGCTCCAGGAGAAGGAGGCGGAACTGTGCGCCCCTACCATACAACTGGGGCTGGCTGGAATCAGGACCCTGCAGCACCAGTCTGGCTGCTTCCACCAGGGGTCGCAGCCAGGGCCAGGACCACGTGCCCCTGCCCGGCGGCTAGACCAGGGGCCATGCACCCTACTGGTGGCTTCCCAGGGGCGTGTGCCCCCGTCCCCACAGTGGCTTGGCAGGGCTGCACACCCCTGTCCCATAGCTGCTGCCAGCTCTGGAGAGGGGGCTTTGTACCCCCCGTGGCTGCACCCCCGCTGCAGCCCCTGGAACCGGGGGGGGAGGGAGGAGGAGGGACCACGGGATGGCGCCTGTCAATCTCCCTGCCCCCCCATGGGACTCCATTCTCACCCCCTACCTAGCGCCCCCAGTTATTTTTAGTAAAGTAAGGGACAGGTCACAGGCTCCGTTAATTTTTGTTTATTGCCCGTGACCTGTTTGTGACTTTTACTAAAAATAACCGTGATAAAATCTTAGCCTTAGTTAAAACCTCTCTCTGACAAATAAGGAATCCTTCGTTCTAGGCTCGCTGTGGACATTTTCATTAAGTATTCAAGATGTTTTTCCTTTCCTTTTCATATTTTAGTAATTTAAATTTTGGTCTCCTGATTTTGGTTTGTATTGAAATCATATGACTATGAACTAATGTTTAAAAGCACACGTTAAAAAGTTAATCTAAAACATTCCCAAAGCACTAAGAAAAAGAATGCACAGACTTAAAACAAACCTAGTTTAGCACAAAGTATTTAAACCATTTCCATCCACCCTAAACCCAAGAATTCACAACCTTTTCCACCTATATTTATCAATTAAGACTTGAGTTCAAGGTTCTGTATTTTCCCAGAAGTAGATGAAGATAATTAGTTTTGTAAAGGAATTCAGAAAGTGCAGCTTTGATTTAGGCGATGCCATCAATAGCCGAAAGAAAAACAGAACTCTGAATTCAGATCTTAGAAAGTAAAAAGTATTTTTATTTTTCATTAAGAAACCAAATCAATTATTTATTCAAGATCATGGATCTGACTACTTTCTATCTTTAGTTTTCAGGGCAACCCATGGAGTGGATCTGGTCATCGGTGGAATTTCCCTGTACCACACCACTTATCTAGCGATAAATAGCATATATACAGAAAAAGCACTTAATAAAAGTGATTACTAGAATAGTTTACAATTCAAATACCATCTGGTAATATCATGCAACAAAAATTTATGAATATTTCTCTTTGAAAATGTTTCTTAATCAACTTCTCTAAATTAAATTTGGTCATTATGACACCAACACCAAAAATTCAGATCAGAGTTAGGGTACCTGTGCTAAATTTTAAGTGTACTTCTGAACTTTCTGTTTTTAAATTGGGATATATTTCCTTTAGTGCATTTCCAACCTTTAAGGAAACTGGTAAGTCTCTGTCCAGCTGGTCCAGCATACAATGAAGTGAGAGCCTCCTACTAGAAGATTGGCGGAATCTAAAACAAAACTGTGTGTCTCCAAGACAACCTATGCCAAAACAAAAACAGAAAAAAAAAAAGGAGGAAATAATGGTATCTTGATTTTAACAGACTTTAATTGAGGGCTTGTCTACACAGGGATGATACATCAGAGTAACTTCAGTTTGTTTGCCTTACAGTGCTTTGAGTCCACATGCAACTTTTTTTAAAAAGTGAACTATTTGGTGTTTTGGGCCACAGAAAATAATCCCCCTTGCAAGATACCCTCTCCAGCTGTCCATAACATTCAGAAAGTCTCCCTGCCACCTGCTCCCGCCCTTCGTCCAGGGTTTCTTTCTTTGCTCTCACAGACGTTGTGCAATATATGCCAAGCACTTATCACACAAGGAACATAATGATGAAAAACATTCAGCCTTGATGGAAAGCACCATCACCTTCCTTTCAGTCTTCCAAATGCATGCTCAACTGTTATTCTGCAACTACTGAGGGTATAGTTAAAATCACTCCTTTCTCTTATTCAAGTGTCCAGTAAAAGCTCCATAAGCCAGGGAAGCAAAGAGTATGGCTTGGTCTCCCAAAATGACAGAAGAAATCCTAACTCCTTTAGTGACCATAGTGGTTTGGGGAGCAAAAATTCGCTTGTTCATTCCAGCAAGTAGACCTGAATTTCTAATTCATTGTCATGCGGCCTGATTCATGGCATAGAGGGGATAGAATGTAAGGCCTGATAGACTGTGGCTCTTGATTCAGCTGCAAGCTAACAACCGCCTTCAAAATTTGTTCTTATGTTGTATTAGGCTTTAAATCTGAGCAGGAAAGCTTAACAAAAAAAAATCTTCAAGTTGTATAGCTTTTATTTTATTTGTTAATATAAACAATTTTCCAGCTAACCTCTGAAATAGCATTTTCATCCAGGGAAGGACTCTCATGAGCTATATCTTTTTTCATACACGACCATTATGATAGGAACTCTAAAGTAAGTCACACTATCAGCAACAAACAATGGTTTCTCTCCTAAAATTAATCCAGTTTTATACACTATACTCCTAGAATAATTTAATCTATTCTTTCTAAAACTATGTTAGTACTATTTTTGAGTTTAACGTTAGGTTTTATTCTTGATACATTATACTTTCCGGTGTGATTTTTAATTGTTGGATAAATTTGCAACCATTCACATTTCTAGTAATCTCAGGTGAGGGCAATACATTTCATGATTCAGAATGTAAGCCAATTATATGCAGGACTCAGGAAGGAACTGCTCCTCTACCACAGGTATTAGAACAAAGAAAATATATTATCTCAGTTTTAGTCACAAGACAATAGGCAAAAATAAGTCTAAGCAAATTGTAAAAATTACATAACAGCTAAAAACATTTGGCAGAGCATATTAACAGCAAGCCTGTTTTCCCCCATCCTTCCTCTTAAAAATTACAGAATCTGAATTTTGCAGGGGGCCCAAGTTGCTAATCACAAGTCTTCAACTCCCTTTGGAAGTTGAGAAGGGAGAGGATAAGTGAAAGAAGAGTTCAGCAAGCAGGACCACACAGAGTAATAGAGGCAAGGATTACAGAAACAGAAGACGGAGAGCCTAGCATTCTACTTCTAGACATGCTTTTATAACGATGAAATACAGACTTAACAAGTTAGAAGCATTTAATTATTTCAATCCAATATTCCCACCTCCTACGAACCTTAAATATTTAACCTCTGTGCCTCCGTTTCCCCAGCTGTATAACCCACCCATTTCATAGTTATATTGGGAGGTTTAGTCACTGTTTATAAAAAGCTTTCAGACCATCAGGTGGAAAGAAAAGCACACATTTCACAAGCTAACACTTCTAATATTTCACTTACACATAATAAACTAGGGTTCCTACAGATTAGCGCAGTACAAATAACTAGATTTTAATATTTTAAATTAGAGCTATTAATCAGTTAACTCACATGATTAATTTTTTTTAATCGCTATTAATTTTTTTGAGTTAATCACAGTTTTAATTGCACTGTTAAACAATAGAATACCAATTGAAATGTATTAAATATTTTTAGATGTTTTTCTACAATTTCATATAGTATTCTGTGTTGTAATTGAAATCAAAGTGTATCTTGTTTATTACCAATATTTCCACTGTAAAAAATGATAAAAGAAATAGTATTTTTCAATTCACCTCATATAAGTACTTTAGTGCAATCTCTGTCGTGAAAGTGCAACTTACAAATGTAGATTTTTTTTGTTACATAACTTCACTCAAAAACAAAACAATGTAAAACTTCAAAGCCTACAAGTCCACTCAGTCCTACTTCTTGTTCAGACATCGCTAAGACAAACAAGTTTGTTTACTGTAGCAGGGTGCTGGTGCAAAAGCACCTAATTACCCCTGCTCAGCCAGCTCCAAATCAAGAGAAATAGATTGGGGCTGGTGAAACAGACCTGATGCCTGGCCTGGGGATTGGCTCCTCCTGTGTGCCTGACAAGCCAGCAGTTATAAGGGCTGGGAGCCAGAAGAAAAGCCAGCCAGGGAAAGGTCAGTCTCCTAGCTGTGGGCTGACTGCAGGAAAAGAGGGATCTAATCCTGTAAGCCTTGTAAATAGCTCAACACTGGTGGTGGGAGAACTGTGTGTGTAAATAAAGCCCTGGGTACTGCATAATTGGAAGCCTCTCTGCACTTTATTGGGACAGCCAGCAGGCTCTGCAGGAGGGGCGTGACAGAGAACCTGTCACATTTACATTTACAGGAGATAATGCTGCCCACTTCTTATTTACAATGTCACCAGAAAGGGAGAACAGGCATTTGCATGGCACTTTTGTAGCTGACACTGCAAGGTATTTACATGCCAGATATGCTAGACATTCATAGGCCCCTTCATGCTTCGGCCACCATTCCAGAGGACATGCTTCCATGTTGATGACATTTGTTAAAAAAATGTGTTAATTAAATTTGTGACTGAACTCCTTGGGGGAGAATTGTATGTCCCCTGTTCTATTTTACCTGCATTCTGCCACATATTTCATGTTATAGTAGTCTCGGATAATGACCCAACATGTTGTTCATTTTAAGTTGTTCACTGCAGATTTCACAAAATGCAAAGAAGGTACCAATGTGAGATTTCTAAAGATAGCTACAGCACTCGACCCAAGGTTTAAGAATCTGAAGTGCCTTCCATAATCTGAGAGGGACGAGGCGTGGAGCATGCTTTCAGAAGTCTTAAAAGAGCAACACTCTAATGCGGAAACTACAGAACCCGAACAACCAAAAAAGAAAATAAACTTTCTGCTGGTGACATCTGACTCAGATAATGAAAATGAACATGCGTCAGTCCACACTGCTTTGGACTGTTATCGAGCAGAACCTGTCATCAGCATGGATGCATGTCTCTTGGAATGATGGTTGAAGCATGAAGGAACATATGAATCTTTAGCGCATCTGGCATACAAATATCTTGCGACGCCAGCTATAAAAGTGCCATGCAAATGCCTGTTCTCACTTTCAGGTGACATTGTAATCAAGAAGCAGGCAGCATTATCTTCTGCAAATGTAAACAAACTTGTTTGTCTGAGCAATTGGCTGAACAAGAAGTAGGACTGAGTGGACTTGCAGGCTCTAAAATTTTACATTGTTTTATTTTTTAATGCAGATTTTTTTTGGTATATAATTCTACATTTGTAAGTTCAACTTTCATGATAAAGAGACTGTACTAGAGTACTTGTATTAGGTGAACTGAAAAATACTGTTTCTTTTGTTTTTATACAGTGCAAATACTTGTAATCAAAAATAAACATAAAGTGAGCACTGTACACTGTGTTCTGTGTTGTAACTGAAATCAATATATTTGAAAATGTAGAAAACCATCCAAAAATATTTAAATAAATGGTATTCTATTGTTGTTTAACAGCGCAATTAATCGTATGATTAATTTTTTTTAATCGCTTGACAGCCCTATTTTAAATTAAGGTTAAACTGTGAATTTCCTGGGTTTGTAATGCTTGGGGGTGGGGGTGGATAATCACAACATTCCTTGTAATACAGGTTTACCCTAAATTACTGATAAGTACTGTCAAACTTAACTCTGTCTTAGTATAGTTTGGTCTGGAAATAGAACACACACCGATTTCAGATGACAAAGTAAAGGAAGCATTTACCTGAATTGGAATCTGGAAAAGACAAATAGCAAATACTGGTTTTCTGGAATGGAAAAAAAGCAACAGAGCAGTTTTATTTCCTGAAACACACAATTTTAGTGACATACTATGTAATGTACTGTATATGTAATAGCTCTTACTCACCTCTTTATCTGTAAGTTTTGAATGCTGAGGATATATTACCTACAAAAAAAAAAAGTTATTTTGTTTGACAACAGAATGGATAACAGACTATAATAAGTTCATCTTTTAAATAGTTGCTATGATGCAGTACTCACTGACTTGTCCACGTCTATCCTAGTTTCAGTACATGGTAGTGAAATCACATTTCACAACACTATCCTTTTTCCATCTGCTAGAGTTTGACTTTCACACTCCTCAAAATCAGTGCTCTTTCCTACTCAGATAGTCTTCATTATCACAGCTGCTAGTTATATCATAACTTATCTTCTCAACCAGTCACTGTAAAAACCTTACTGGTGCAAAAAAATGTAAGCTTACTGTCTCTCCCCCACATCTGGAAAAAAAAAAAAAGGTAGAAATTGACTGAATAAGAATGGTAACTAGTTAGAGTATGTTTGTTGAGAATCAGTGTTCACTCCAGGCTACAGCATCCCTTAACTAGATAGAGCTAACATAATTGCCACTGCAGCCACTTGAGGTGACAAAAAAAAATTGTGTGCATTAAGCAACTGAAGAGAGACAAAACACAGACTTGGCTTTTGAAATAAACGCACAGCTTACTCCTCATATGCCCTTTCACCAATGTGATATCCTGTCTGTTGTTTTTTTGAAAGCCACCTGGATAAATAGGACAGGTATGTTCCAAAGTTTAAAACACTTTGGATGGAATCATGGCCCCACTCAAGTCAATGGAAAGACTCCCATAACTTTAATGGAGATCAAGATTTTACCCTTTTACTTAAAACTCATATTGTATTTACAGAGATGAGTCAAATGTTACATCAGCAAGAAGGCAAAATATTTTATATTTAGACAGACCAGTACACTGAAGATTTATCTTGAGGTAATTAGAAGTACATACAAAAACTGCTTTAAAAGAATGTTAAGTTTGCAAAGACTTCCCTTTCCTTCCTGGATCATATAGAGAACATAATTGCTTGCACAGCCCTCATCATGCTCATTACATTTACAGGTCCGCATTAAGATAATGATTGTAATCACATTTTATTCTTCAGGGCTTCAGCCAGTCACCTATAGTGGTCAGGAAAGAATCCCCCCTCCCCCCCCCCGATGTACAGCCTTTCCTGTATGTATTCTGGGGGTGGATTTTACCTTCCTTTGAAGCATTCCTAAATCAGCACATTGAGGTGGTTCCAATAATCCTCTTTATAGATGTCTGGCTGGTGAGTCTTGCTCACATGCTCAGGGTCATACAAATAGTCAAATACAGGGTCAGGAAGGAGTTCTTCCCCAGGTCAGATTGGCAGGGATCTCACGGGTTTTTTGCCTTCCTCTGTAGCATGACACATGGTTCATATACTGGGAACATATACTTAGTATTTCACCTAATCAATTCCTGCTACTGTAGGGGCCTCAGACACTGGTAGCACCTTAGTCTTTCTGGGTGAAATTTAATTGCCTGTGATATACTGGGGGTCAGACTAAATGATAGGATGGTTCCTTCTGGCCTTAAGTTCTATGAAACTATGAAAATCAGGAAGTATCATAATCAAGGTCAACCCTGCAACTTTAATTTTACAGTCTTTAAGTACATAATTATGTACTAATTTTTCCACAAGGAAAGCTTGCCTCCATCCTAAAATGGCAGTATGAGACCTGGCTTAATAATAAGGATTATAAACTTCATATCATTAATATGAGTCAGTGATAAAGGTGAAGACATGAATTTTTGATCTCCTGACTCCCAGCCCAGTTTTACAAGTGCTGAACAAGTTCTACTGCACGTATATAAATGGCAAATTTCTGAAGCTTGTAAAGTGACAAAATCTTAATGGATTTTCAGTGACATCAGAAGACACCTCTCCAACCTTAAGATCAGCCCCCTGCCAAATTTCAAATTCCCAGCACCCCAGGGTTTGGAACAGCAGTTTCAGATAAAACTACAAAACAACTTAACTTTGGCATTTTTCCCTAACTTTGTTTTCAGAAACAGCTAAACTTGTTTAGCTCAATTTTTTTCCAAACATTTCAACAGAAGGCTCTAGAGACCAAGTATGAAAAAGTTCAACCCAAGCAGTTAACCTTTCCGAAGAGCTCAATTCAGTTGGAAACAGTGGCCATATAATGGGAGTAGTAAACAACCTTAATATAATTGCTGCTACAAACTCCATCTTTAACAACGCAACTCCTGTTACCAAAAATATGACAAAAACAAACACACAATCTTCTCTTTCCCACACAAGAGAATAATTTAATGCCCCACTGAAATCCAGTTTGTTTTTTATTAAATTTTAGCATTCAAATAGTTTAGAATAGGAAGTTTATACTGTCTCCAAATGAAAATGCGGGGGAAATATAAGTAGGATTAATGTAATTACCAACACCGAAATATGGCCAGGATACAGGAATTTCATTCTACCAATGCAAAAAGTGCCAAATTTTATTTATCACAGGTAGACAGCACTTCATTTCTCTCATGAGAAGTGCAAGATCTCCAGCAGCCTACCAATCTCTGATAACATGCTGGAGCACTAATTCAATAAAAACTCAGAAGGAAAACTGCCATATACCAAGTCACCAACACCACCTGTAGCAGTAGTAGCCAGGGTTTTCATTGGTCTCCTTTTCTATTATTACATGGGCCTCATCCTTTTCAGACCTCAAACAGAGCACATCACAGACAGAAGTATCATGGATGTTAGCAGCACAGAAATTTAGGCCTTATCTACATAGAAAATGCACCAGTCTAAATTATTATTTAAAAAAATGAATTTAGTTAAACTGGTGCAACACTTAATATAGACACACTCTTCTTTAGATCAGTTTACATCTGATTATAGGCAGCACAGGTAGCAACATCTCTAGTTAAGGCTGCCTGAAACTTTCCGATTGTTTGTTTGGGGTTGGGTTTTTTTTGGAAGGAGGTGGGGGGCCAGTTGTGTATACCTTTACCAAACTGGTTGGTTGGAAATTCTTTATGCTTGGTGCCTGCCTCAGATTGATTTTTTTTTCGAGGGGGGGGGGGGGCAATGTTCAGCTAAAACAATTCAAACATTTCTCAGAATGAGACATGGGGAAAATGTTGTTTTCCCCATATTAATTTTTTTTTACCACTATTATGTTGAGAAACTTTGGTGTCTCCATGCTTTAGAAGAAATACTTGAAATTTGTCAGGAGGTGGGGGGGGTCACCAAGGTGTCAAGGATGTGCCTTTTGGGGCCACCATGAAAGTCAGCCAAAATTTGTCCACATTATAATCCTCTGAAAAATCTCCATTTGCATATGCTCAGTAGAGACTTGCTAGAATTAGGCAGCTTAATTCTCTGAAGATTCCATCAGTACTGAGTATGCTCCAGTACTTCACACCTAACAGATGTCAACATGCACTATCCCAACAGAGCAACTAAGCATGCTCCATTCCAGGACTGCAGGGATGAAGGCAACACTTTCCCTGCATTTGACCCTACTGGTGACTGGTGGTGCCAAGTACCAGAACTGGGGACAAATGTTCCCAATGCTCCCATTGCTGGTACCCAGGCAGTGAGGAGGAGGAGGAAACTGCCTGATTTGAAGGCACAGGGGTGAGAAATTGCAGGGGGGGGGGGGGAGATGCAATAAGGGGACAAAGGGGCAGGATGAGAGGGGAACAGAACTGAGGGGAGGACTGGGTAAATATAGGAGCCAGGGATAGCCAAAGAACTGGGGGGGGGGGGGGGCGGAGACAAAGACAAGAAAAGGGGACACAGGCAGAGGACAAAAAGAGGCTGAGGACAGGGGAATAGCAGCAGTGGAGGGGAGAGGCCAGATATGACAGGGGCAAAAGGGTCTGTAACCACTAGAGATCATTGTGGAAAGTTTTGGTTTACATTACTTGCCTCATATCACATAGGAACTGTGGAAGAGGCCGGGATAGAATCTAATTTGCTATAATGGCATTCAAATACCTTAACCATGAATACCAGAGTTTCAGCAAACCAGCGTTAATAAAACCTCATTTAATGGTGAGAGCTAAGCCACAATTCATAAATAGAGGCAATGCAAAGTGATTTGAAAATAGTGGGCATTGGAGACAACCAAATTTTACCGGCTGTTTGAAAAGAAATATATAAGACAGCCTTACTGAGTCTTGCAGACTTGCAGTTTTCTATATACGCCAGGTACAGTATTGCTCCCTCTTTCCTTTGAAAGAGTTTCAAGACAGAAGACCAGATGTATGTTCATTAATTCCAGTTAAGAGAAAAACAAGTGTTCACTTTGTAACTTCCATACCTTTTGGCATCTCATAGGGTTGAGAAAGTTACCTGTACTTTGTTACTCAAGGCGAAAATCTTGTTGCTGATTAAAGACAGTTTAACTGACAGAAAAGTCTTAGACCCTAAGCATGCAGATACTTAATTTTAAAAAGAGATTTCCATAGAAATTTATGGGATTGCTTGCGTGGCAAAAGTTAAGCATGTCCATAAGCATTTGCCGAATACGGGCCACTGTGAGCTCTCCTCACTGCTGAGAAAAGCTAAAAGGACAGTGTTTAAGTCATGTGTTGCAAACAAATTAATTTATCTTTGTTGTTAGTAATACATTATAACATTAACCAAATCAAATTTTTAACTTCAATTTACTTATAGCTATTTATTCTATTTACATTTCTCTCGGCTATAACAAAGAAACACCATTAAGTCTGTTTCAACTTTGTTAAGAGCTGCAATGTCTGGGTTTCAGAAATTTAACAGTATATACTTACTAGTGATCTGGAGGAGACTGAGAAGATGGTCTACACTCAGACTGCTACAATACATCTTTTAAACCTTTATTTAACACCTAGATACTATGAAAATGATACTATTAGAGAAATGTGAAAAACACACTCGTTTTGGATCAAGATGACAATAGCTCAGAAAAATGCACTGAGGGGTGATGGGCATGGGGTGATGGGCATAGGCTAAACAATTATTTGAAGTTAATTAATTCTATTACTTGTCTTGGTGTTTGCCTGCTTTTTATTTTCAAATGTAGAGGAACCCAGTCAATTTAAAATCTAGCTGTTTTAAGACCATGAGTCTAAAGTAGTTCAATATATTGCCCTTACCTCTGAGTCGAGTTTTCTGATTTCATGCAATCAAATCTCTCGTTCGCTCCTTTTTTTTTCTTTTTTTTTTTTTAATTTCCTCTGTTGCTGTGTGACACAAACAATAGGGGAAGTGCCCGACTCCGGGAGAGCGATAGTGAAACTGACTCTACACAAAGTGCTGTCAAAAGCCCAAACCCAAACGGCCCCCGCCAGTGCCGCTGACCTGCAGGGTCACGCAGGACGGAGGCTGGCAGGTGAGGCGCCTTCGTGCAGAGTGAGCGCCTCAGGCGGAAGGCATCTCCCCTGGAAGGCGCAGAGCGGCCCCCCGGCCCGGAGCGTTCCCCTCCTCAGTGCCAAGGGCCGGGCGAGCCAGGGGTCGGCGCGGCAGAGTCTCCCTGCGGCAAAGGAGCCAGGGTGGGATACCGCAACCCCGACCCCGCCGAGAGCGGCGCACAGGCAGCTCCACCGGCTGGGGGGAGAGGGGGCCCTCCCGCCCCTGTCGCTCACCTCCACGGCCTGGCCCAGCTCCAAGTCGAAACCCACCACGCACACGCAGTGCAGCCAGGCCGAGAAACGGTCCCAGGGCATCAGCGACAGGCACCGGCCCGGCGCAACCTCCTCCGCCTCACAGGAGCTCCGCGAGGCCGCGCTGAGGGCGCCGCTCTGGCTCTGCTCCCGCACGGACATGGCGCGGCCGAGCCGGCTCCGGCCCGCAAACAAACGGGGAGAGGGCGGCAGGGTAGAAAGAGAGTCACGTGACGCGCTGCGCGCTCCGTCTTCTTCGGGGACGGGAGCGTCCAAACTAGTTGGGGAGGGGAGGGGAGAGCGGGAGAGTCGAAAGCAGGGGTAGGCAACCTATGGCACAGGTGCTAAATAAAGGCGGCACGCGAGCTGATGTTCAGTGGCACTCACACTGCCCGGGTCCTGGTCACCGGTCGGGGGGGGGGGCTCTGCATTTTAATTTAATTTAATTTTAAATGAAGCACTTCTGAAAGGTTGCCGACCCCTGGTCTAAAGTGTCCCCAAGCGGGCAAGGAAAAGAAACCGCCCGCCGCAGCGGGAGAGTCTCCAAAGCTCTCTCCATTGTATGAGGCGAGAGGGTGCAGCCACTGGGGCAGGCCCTGAACTTTGACCACTGTCGCCCTGCCCGCTGTGTCCTCACAGAGGAGGGGAGATCTGCCGGTCCCTCTTTAACAGCCGTGATCCCATCTTTGGCCCTTTAATGGTACCTGACCCCTGGCTTCACAAGGGTCGTGGGGCCAGTTCCTCCATCTCGCTGGCTGCCATGGCCCATGCTGTGGCATCTTCCCCGTCTTGCTTGTTCACTGACAGGACTCATGCCATGTCACAGAGTTAAGGCCAGAAGAGACTACCAGATCCCTATTCGCCAGGACACTAGACACCACCCCCTCACCTCTGCACCAAGCCCAAACAACCAGAATTAGACCAAAGTATTACTGCCCTCAGGAGAAAGAACAGGAGTACTTGTGGCACCTTAGAGACTAACAAATTTATTAGAGCATAAGCTTTCGTGGACTACAGCCCACTTCTTTGGATGCATACACAGTGGAATAAATATTGAGGATATATATATACACACATACAGAGAGCATAAACAGGTGGGAGTTGTCTTACCAACTCTGAGAGGCCAATTAAGTAAGAGAAAAAAAACTTTTGAAGTGATAATCAAGATAGCCCAGTACAGACAGTTTGATAAGAAGTGTGAGAATACTTACAAGGGGAGATAGATTCAATGTTTGTAATGGCTCAGCCATTCCCAGTCCTTATTCAATCCTTTGTTGATTGTGTCTAGTTTGCATATCAATTCCAGCTCAGCAGTCTCTCGTTGGAGTCTGTTTTTGAAGTTTTTCTGTTGTAATATAGCCACCCGCAGGTCTGTCACTGAATGACCAGATAGATTAAAGTGTTCTCCCACTGGTTTTTGAGTATTATGATTCCTGATGTCAGATTTGTGTCCATTAATTCTTTTGCGTAGAGACTGTCCCGTTTGGCCAATGTACATGGCAGAGGGGCATTGCTGGCACATGATGGCATATATCACATTGGTAGATGTGCAGGTGAACGAGCCCCTGGTGGTATGGCTGATGTGATTAGGTCCTATGATGATGTCACTTGAATAGATATGTGGACAGAGTTGGCATCGGGCTTTGTTACAAGGATAGGTTCCTGGGTCAGTGGTTTTGTTCAGTGATGTGTGGTTGCTGGTGAGTATTTGTTTTAGGTTGGGGGGTTGTCTGTAAGCGAGGACAGGTCTGTCTCCCAAGATCTGTGAGAGTAAAGGATCATCTTTCAGGATAGGTTGTAGATCTCTGATGATGCGCTGGAGAGGTTTTAGTTGGGGGCTGAAGGTGACAGCTAGTGGTGTTCTGTTATTTTCTTTGTTGGGCCTGTCTTGTAGGAGGTGACTTCTGGGTACTCGTCTGGCTCTGTCAATCTGTTTTTTCACTTCAGCAGATGGGTATTGTAGTTTTAAGAATGCTTGATAGAGATCTTGTAGGTGCTTGTCTCTATCTGAGGGATTGGAGCAAATGCGGTTATATCTTAGAGCTTGGCTGTAGACAATGGATTGTGTGGTGTGTCCTGGATGGAAGCTGGAGGCATGTAGGTAAGTGTAGCGGTCAGTAGGTTTCCGGTATAGGGTGGTATTTATGTGACCATCGCTTATTAGCACAGTAGTGTCCAGGAAATGGACCGCCCTCACGAGGACTCAACTAGTGTGTCACAGGTAGAGAGAAGAAGGAACTGAGGTGCACCAATGCTTGAGAGCCCTGCAATGGCAGGGGCTTGATTATTTGAGATATACTGTTGTTCATGGTTAAGACACTAGACAGATTTAAAAGATCAGGGTCCTATTCCTGGCTCTTGCCCTCAATTACACAGGCAGTTTACACAGACTACACATTAGATTACTCTGTGCTCCATTCCCTATCTGTTAAATGGGGAAGTAATTAAAAGCCATTGCTGCACATATTTTGAGCTTTGTATGTTCTAAACACCCCCATGCTAGCTGTTTTTTGCTTTAGGATGTATTTATTGGGTCATATCAATGCCACACAAGCAATTAGAGGGTCCTTTGTATTTTCAAGCTAATATTTGTTTTCTGAGAAACAATGTTTTCTCAGGGTTTTATGTTTCTTCCCTGAAGTGATAGATTTTTTTCAACCATAATTCCAGGCTAACAAAGGTTTGTGAGTGGGGATATTATTAAAAAATCCTTTTCCAGGTGCACTATGTGGGTTTTACTTTCCATTAAGGAAAGGAAAGTGTGGGGCCTTAACAGGTTGACACTGTGTCTTTAAAGGAATGAAAAAAAGCAACAAACATTAATATTTTTAAATGCTACTTTCTTTTTTTAAGAAATAATATTATTTTTTCTATATACAACAATAGTTTCCTCTAACTACACTTGTACATATCATTACAGACATTTCACACATAATAGATGCCCTGCTTTTATCATTTTGCTTAGTTGTCCTGTACAGCAGATGGGATTGGACTTCCTCAGATCTATACAACTTTAGGATTCAAGCCTACACTGGTTATTTCTCAGTAGCAGCTACTCTCTTGTCCCATGCTGGCATGCCATGTGCCCTTAAGCCTCAACTTCAGTGAGGCATGAAGGTGTGAAAGTCCACTCTTCTCAGCAGAGTAATGCCCAACACTTCTTCCTCATTGCTAACAGGATTTTCAGACCAGTCATGCTGGCTTTATATTACTGTTTGGAAACCAATATAATTAGTAATAATATAATTAAATATAATGCAATCTGTAGTGTGGATGCAGTTATATCAATATAAAGCTGTTTATATTAGTATAGATTGTTTCAGTAAATAGATATAGTTATAATTTATAAACCGATATAGTTAAATTGATACAACAAAGGTATGTAGACATGCCCTAAGGACCTAAGTTTTGCTGATTTAACTATGCCAATATACTTAAAGTGGGAATGCAGTTATACCAGTATAACTTGTTGAGTTTCAGGAAATGTAATAAGCCATACCAGTATAAGGCATTTTTATACAGGTATAATTGCATCCACAGACACTAGGGCTTTTACTTGCATAATTATGTTGGTAAAAATTACACTCCTAACCAATAACTGTACTGGTGAAACTTTTAAGTGTAGACCAGTCCTTCGATGTACTGCATTTGTGACAGGCTTCTTGACTTCCCCAACACATACTTATCTGCACAAACGCCAAGTAAAATCTGGCCCTTTATCAGTCAACACCAACCATTAAAATAGCAAATAACCCATTAGTAAATATTTCTCTGTCACTGCAACCAACCAAAGATTAGCATTCTGGCGACATGTTCTTTCATCATATATTTCCAATGCATCAGCAAAGAAAGTGACAGCCTACTACAGAACATATTTGTAGGCCATGCATCTGTGTTGTACAGCTCTCAGACAAAAAGCTCTTCAGGGATTCAGACTGGATCATTGCATAATTCAGAACTGATATGCTTTGCTACTACTTCATTTGCACCCATAGACACTCTGAAGGCTTGAATTACCATGCATTCAGATAATACTAGCTACTCTACTAATTACTGCAACAGGAACATTTCAACAATGACAGAGGGGGTGACCAAAATGTCATAATGCTGTTTCCGCTTCATTAATTAATTTTGTGAAAGCACTTCTGCTACCTAAGAAAAGATTAAGTTTCCAATCACTGCATCATAGCAGCAAAAAGGAGACTTTTTACAATAAAGATAGTATACTTTCCACACATATTAAATATTTTCGATTGCCCACATCTCCCTCCAACCCTCTAGTGGATATCAGAAGATTTTTGTGAACAAAACATTCTTGTTTGAACATGCAGATTATCTGTAATATGGTTCACAGGAAATGTATTTGCCTGTTACCCTGCAATAATGCTTTCTTTTGTGACAGTTTGGCAGTGTATAGCTTGGGTTTGAGGAAAGTTGGTCTTGTAAAAGTATTGGACTAGGATGCAGATATCTGTCAATTCACAGCTCTGCTACAAACTTCCAAATTACCTTACCAAAACAACCTCCCGCATACAATCATCACATTTTTCAAACCGATCTCTCCTCAAATACTTGCAAATCTAGATGCAACTTGCAGTATGTGTGGAAGAGTAAAACAAAATTTAAAAAACCACCAAGACCAAAACTAACAAACAAAAAACAGCACCTGATAAACCAGGGTGAGGAGTGAGTTCCAGAATTAGGGGCCCCTAATGGAAAACATTGTCCTACTATCTGTCTCTTTAGAACCCACTGGTTACCATTGCTTCCAAAGCAGCACACTAGAAGAGATGCAGACTCTCAGATACAGTAAGCAGGCCCCACTGATGTAAAATAAACACGTGTAAGTATTTGAGAGATTGGGGCCTTATCCAGCTCCTCTCTAAATTTAAATCCTATTCTTTTCATCTCTTTCCATAAGGAAGTCTCTCCATGTTGCTATTCAATTTAATTGCTGGTGTCTGGAGCCCCCTGTTTCTGCTGTGTCTTACTTGACATTGGCTGACCATTGTTCCAGGTGAGTGTGTACTATTGGTTTATATAATGGCACTATAATATTATTTTCTACATCATTCTTACACCAGGAGTTCTGAATCTTTTCTATACTGCAAGTCAATTTTCCATATCAGGACCTGCATGTCAGCAGCACCCCACCCATTTAGCTAGGATCAAGTCGTAGCCCCCTCCCATTTTGCAGTTCGAGAAAGGCAGGATGGTTATGACTCCCAGACAAATGCTCACAACTTCCAGTGTGAATACCTCTTCATTACACATCCAAATAATTTGTTTGCCTTTTTGATCACCACTGTTCAATAATCAGATCTTTCCACTGAGTTGCTCATAACACCAAGATCTTTTCCCTGAATGATTACAGTTAATTTGGAATTCATGGGGGCCACTGCAGCAAAAGATGCTGAGATTTTGAGGCAATCCTTAGGACCTGAGAAACTCTGATATCCTGAGACACTTAGGCCAGGAAGTTAGGCAGGTGTGGACATGACTCAACTGCTACTTCATTCCATTGGCCTCAAATAAACACCAATTGCCTAGGAAGAGAAATGTGATTGTGCCCTCCCTTCCATTTCCCTCATCCAATATGGTCATACAGTGTGGCCTTATTGCCCTTAACTATGATGGCTGTCATCCATAAAATTCTATGGGCTTCCTGACCTTAACTAAGATGGCCACTAAAATGGCCACATTTGCCCATACCTAATATGGCTGACAAATCTTACTGCCTTTTATGCCATGTGTGGCAAGGGGTGGTTTGCCTAAATTGAGCATGTGCCAGCCAGTCAGTCATTTTTATTCCTGGCAAAAGCAATCTACAACTGCACATTCTGATGGGAATTGGTCATCCCTTGTAAAATACCCATCCACCTGTTTCTACCCTGGACCTAAAGAGGGACACTTTCTGAGAGGTACAGAACACCTCATAAAATACCCACATGGTGGTTTTGTTTGTGTGGTCTCCCTAATTTTGCTTTTACTGAAAACATTTATTTTTATTCATTTTGTGTGTGTGTTTGTTTTTTAAGTAAAAAGGGTGCTATCTGGAGAATACCATAGCGGTGGATGTTTTAATTAGCTACTACTGTAAAATTATAATTATATACATTGAACTTAAATATGATAATTAATGGAATTTCTCCACTACACGTGTATTCTCCATTCCATTCTGCCATCTTCCTTTACATCTTTCCTTTATTTCTTCATCTCGATTGACTCAAATGCCTACAAACACCAATGATTTTTCTCTTCCTTTGATTCCTTCCTCAAACACTCTTTCATTTCTAAGCAGGATCTTTCTAAAAAATTCAAAGAAAAAAAGATATTTGGCAGGAATTCTCTGCTCACACCCTTCTCTCCTTTTCATCATCAGAACTTCCTCCCTGTGATGGGACACACCCACATCCCAGTGATAGGCTAGCAAGTATTCCTGTACTCAGCTAGTGCCAATTACGTGCACCTGCAGAACATGTGCAACTTGGAAAAGGCAAAGGTGACATTCTCCCTCCCCCCCTTCGACAACGAGAGCATTGCCCAGAATAGGATGACCAGATAGCAAGTGTGAAAAATCGGGACGGGGGTGGGTGGGTAATAGCCTTAGGAGCCCATATTAAAAAAAGCCCCAAATATCGGGACTGTCCCTATAAAATTGGGACATCTGGTCACCCTAGCCCAAAAGGAGAGGCTGCTAGGGAGCTCCAGTACTAAAGGGAGCCCAGACTAGGTTGACCAGATAGCAAGTGTGAAAAATCGGGACACGGAGTGGGGGGGTAATAGGCACCTATATAAGACAAAGACCCAAATATTGGGACTGTCCCTATAAAATCGGGACATCTGGTCACCCTAGCCCAGCCTGAGGCAGTAGCTAGCCTTTCCTCTCTCCATTCCTCTTTACCGCCCCCCCACACACTTTGAGGTACAGACTAACACTACAATCCTGATACAGTGAGGGACCCAGGAGGGCTGCTCCCAGACAATAACTTGTGTCAGGACCCGGGAAGTGCCACCAGTGACTAGAAGTAATTGGATTCAGAAATGATGCTGGGAGTGAGCTGAACTCCTGCTGGGAACAGAGAGATTGCCTAGGAGTGGGGGCACCCATAAGAGACCTAGGAGCAAGAGACTCAAAAAGATTTTGGAAGAGCCCAGGCTGAGAGTTGGACAGCTACACTCTCTTGTCTCCTTTTTTACCACCTTTCTAACTTTAAAATGTCCTTAGATCTGCTTCTTGTCTCTAAATCTCTTTACTCAGATGAATCTAAATTCTGTTGTACTTTCTATCACTTCCTCCCTCTCCCTGATCCCCTTTATTTCCTTCCTACTTTCATACAGCATACCTTAATACAGTAGCCTAGATAATATAAAAACTCCTTAGAGAACTGATTTTCAACTTGTGCTATGTGGACCTCAGTCATATGGTATATGGGTAAATTTGAGGTATAGGGAAAGAATAACAATCTACTAAAAATCAATTATGAAGGTGGTATGCCAAATACTTTTGAGTCTTGGAAGTGATATGCAATGTCTTGAAGTTTGAGAATCACTTGTGTAGATCCATCTTGCTTCTACTAGGACATACCCATTGCCCTTTTATTTCCGAAAACATGCCCTCTTGTTTTTCACCTTAGATTTGACTTCCCTGTCCCTAACTCCTTATTTGATCTACTGTCACCTGGCTTCTGCACCCTCCACTCCAGTAAGATCACTTTTCTTGCCAAGTCCAAAGACCTTATTGTCATTTTTTTTCTGCGTTGACCTTTCCGTTACTGTCAATCACTCCCTCATCTGCTTGGGCTTTTGATTCATCCAGTTCCTCCCAACCTCATTGACAGTTCACTGTGTCTCTTTCAAATGGTTGTTTCTCATTCTCCTCACTTTTTTCCAATGGCATCCTTCAAAGCTCTGTCCTTGGTGCTCTCTTCTTTCTATATACCCTGCCATGGAATGATCTTATCTGCCACCATGGCTTCATTTTCTAGTTCTTTAATCATCTTCTGCTAGATTGCTTTAGAGAGGAAGCATAGCCAAGTGAATAAACCACTAGACTGGGACTTAGGAAACCTGGGTTCTCTTCTTGACTCTGCAATCTTCCTTGCTCTGTGCTGATCTGTAAAATGCAGATAATAATGTTGACTTCCTTTCTAAAATGCTTTTAGATAGGCTTATGAAAAGCACTATATAAGAGATAGGTATTATTATATTGCTGATTAAGGCTTTGAGTTTGTTATGGAAATTTGTAGTAAATTTCACAGCAGAGGTGTGGAGAAAAATAAGTCACAGAAAAGTCACTAAATAATGTAGGTTTTGCTACATTAACATACACAAGAATATAGCACAGGTACTGAAAGGTGAGGCTGCAACGTGTTGGAGAGAACGCTCACCTTGCACTAATCCTGCAGCAAAGGCTCCTGTCCCATGCAACTAGGCCTGGCTCCCTGCTCTGGGAAATGCGACCTGGTGCATGGGGTCACATCACAGCACCATTCAGGTTTGGCATACCTGCCCCTATGGAGATGTGAACAGACCAAACCTGAGTGGTGTTGTGACCTCATGTGCCAGATCTCAATGCCACTCAGTTTGGGAGGCCTAATCAAATGTATTTTTTACAGTCATTGCCAATATTTCACGGACAGTTCAAATTCATTATTTCTGTGACCACCATGACCTGTGACAAAATTACAGCTGTATTTGATGACTCACCAATCTCTGTCCTCTCCTGGCCTTTCCCCTTCAGTTCAGTCATGTCAATGTCTTTTCCACACCTTATTCTGTCGCAATCAGAAGCTGTGATTGCACTGAGACACTCCAAAATATAGACTTATTGCACAACATTTAGCAAGTAAGTGCTGTAGGTTTCATGTCATGGTGGTAAGAACATAAAAATTGAGGCTAAGGCAAGAAGATACAGAGGGAACACAGGAGGTCGTGACAGGAGGAACTAAATTTTTATGTGCATGAAAAGTACACTTAGGTTTGTAAGTGCAGTCCTGCCTTAGAGCTTTATTTAAACTAAGATGAAATGCAGCCCCATGAAATGGGTGAGGTTTTTAGTAACTTCCGCACTGTGTGTGTAGAAAGGGCACTGGGATCCGCCCAACTCAGCCACTCTCACTTTCAGGGGCAGCATCTCTGAGTCCCGACTGCTCCACCTTCTTCTAAACCTTCCTCAATGGAACCTCCTTCTCCAGCTTTGGGGCGATGGCTTTTTCTCTCCTCCTCCATCAGCCCCAGAGCAACACCCCTCTTCTCTGGGAAACATCCCTCCACCCGCTCTTCACGGAGGACAACATTCCTGTGTGCCAACCTCTCGGGAAAGCCTCTCTCGGCCCCGCCCCACGCCACACCCTCCAAGCGCCGTCCCGGTTCCCCTCGCTGCTCACTCTCCAACCCGGAAGCGGAGCCCACAGGAGACATCAGGGTCAGGGCTGGGGAACAAAGTTCCGCCGAGGCTTCATTGTACCCAGCACGCAGGTGCACGCGCTCCACATCTGCGCACTGCTGTGCGAGCGAGATCGACGCATGCGCAGGAGAGGGTAGGCGGTCGCTGGCTGATCCTTCGGTCAGGCCCAGTTCAGAGCGGCTCCTCCCTCTCCCGGGTGCCAGCCCCCCCTTCCCCTCCCCGGCAGCGCTGCTGCTGCTACTACACCGGGTAGGTTTCCAGTCACTATGGCGGCTGCGAAGGTAAGAAGGGAGGGAGAGGAGCGCTCGCGTGCCCCTCTGCCGTTCGCTGGGCCGGGGAGCCCCGGGCCGGGGCAGGGGGCCGCCAGGCCGGGGCTCAGCCTCATCGGGTTTGTTTTGGTTTTGCAGGTCAGAAGAAAGTTTTCGTTGTCGGCGGCCGCCTGAGAACGACACTGAGCGGGAGGCATCCGGGCCCGGCCTCCAGGCCTCTCCCGTAGCCGGAGCAGGGCCAGCCCCGCTGGGCTAGCGGAGACCTTGCTCCTCAGGAGAGAGCGACAAACGGCATCCCGATGCGCAGCCACCTGCGGAGACCCTGAGCGGAGCAGATCCCTCCCCCTTTGGCCGGGCGGCGGGACACCTCCGGGGGGGATCTCCCGGAGACTTACTGGTAGCTAGCCCCCGTGAGAAACATCCCCTGCCCTCCTAAGGCAACCCGCCTCACTGAGACATCCACGCCCCGCCAATCTGAGGGGCGATCCCTCCTTCTGTCAGCCCAACCTTCGTGAGCTCCTGCAAGCCCCCTGTCTGCCACCTCTCCTCCGAGTTGAGGAGGCCCTCGCCCCTTCAGTTCGTCCTGGAAGACCATTCCTCTTAGTTTCTCCCCGGGTAGCGAAGAGTTTGAAGCCCTTCTCCACCCTTTATCAAATTCCTTACCTGAGTGGCCTATTGAAACTCCTAGCCTCAGGTCAGTTTTTTCTGGTGTAGGGGAAGAGACCAGTGTAGCTTTGCTACCTCTAGTCGAGGACCACCCACTCTACTTTATCTTACTGCGTGACGAAGATGAAATGTGGACTGTCATGTGGATCAACTAAACGGACTGTCTTTTGTGGAGCGAATGCTTCATACGCATTCTCCAACTCTTGATCTGGGCTGTGAGGCTGCCTGGACGCTAAACCTTTTTTATTCCTTGCCCCCCGCCCCCTAAATCTTTCCTTGCTTTCCTGCTGCATTGGTCAAAATTTTGGTAAGTGCTGTTTACGGAAGGAAAAAAAGAAGGCAGTCTGAATCCCCAACACAAGTATTTGTGTGTGACTCATCTTCTTGGATTTAAAGACATCTCCACCTTCAGGGAGTCTTGCTTCTCTTCTGTGAAGTCAGATGTTTGTTCCTGTTCTTCCTGATGAGCATGGATTGAAAGTTGCACCTTCTAGATTTTTTCCAGGGTGCTGCTGATACTATTAAAGGACATAATGGGGCTTTTTCACTGGATTATTGCCAGGATCAGTTTACACACTGCAACAATGAGTTGTTAGGCATCTCATGTACAGGTAACATTTGTCCTGCTTTAATGTAAAATTGCTGGGGAGATTGGGGATAAAAATTTGTTGAAGGCCGTCTGGATCAGGAAGAGTTTCTCTTCATCCCTGTTTGGCGTGACATCCCCAATTTGTCCTCGATGCCTTCAGCCTTGGCTATCTTCACTTGCCGCCCGAACTCTCACCCATTTCAGGAGCGTCATGTCTACCTGGACGAGCCTGTCAAAATCGGCCGTTCGGTGGCTCGCTGCCGGCCAGCTCAGAATAATGCTACTTTTGACTGTAAAGTGCTGTCCAGGAACCATGCCCTTGTCTGGTTTGACCACAAGACAGGCAAGGTAAGTCCATTTGTGTTTGTAAGAGAGAGAATAATTAATGAAATACTAGATTATTTTAATCAAGGATTGGGTTTCTACAAGTTCCTGTAAATTGCAACTGGCTTGAAGTTTCCCTCTAAATAATCAGTATGGTTACATTTGAAGCAAGTAAGGTGTATGTTGTCATCACGAATTCTGATTTTCAGTTAAATTGATAAAGCCCTGCTAAAGGAAAAGCTTGAGAACAGGATTTATTAAACATCATACAAACATAAAATTGTTAGCAGAGGGAACTGGTGGATCCTGAAGATTTCCCTTGTTCATTCCTGCAAAAGTATGGTGTCAGAAGTCTTATTCTATGTAACACAAAAACTGAAATATAAAACCTGAAAAAGTTACGGTAAGCAAATGCTGATTTTGGAAACTTGTTACTATAAATTTAGGGAGCATTTCTCTAAGAGAATTGTTGTTTTTCCTAAAGCACAGTTCATTGTGTATAAACAAATGTTTAGTCTTTCTAATATGTACAATGTATTTTATATTGGGTAAAAGGCTCACAATTTTAGTGGTAGAACATGTCATTTTGAGCAACTGTCACAAAAACAAAGCAGTATAAATGGCTAAAATCTGTTTTATATGGTATTCTATGTACTTCCATATTTTGAAGGTGGGACAAAATATTTTAGTATTAAGTTATGTGCTATCAGGATAACATTAGCTGCAGTGATTATAATTAATGGCCTGTGAAATCTGCTCTCATTGCTAATGAGATGGAGTTAAAATATGCAGTATGTTATCTTAACCTGGGCCTGGCCCTCTCAAATAAGGATGATGGCTGTCATAAAATGAAGTTTAGGGGCTTTGTAATACTAGTTTTGTCCACTAGGGACTGACCTGGGTTAAACAAAGCTATTTTAAGCTATCATGTTAAATTTCAATTGCTAACTAATAGCAAAAGCTGTTCACAAGCTTCAGTCACTCAAAAAGCAGTGTGCTTTTAAAATGTGTATTAAAAATTCCCTGGCCTAGTGCTTCCTTATTTACTGTTCAGTTTTGTACTCTGATGCTTCTCTTACTGTATATGTCCTTCTATGAAGTACTTTTCAATAATTCAGTTAATTCTAATTGAATAGTCAGGTAACCAACTGTTGTTTAAAATTGTGACCCAGCATAAGGAGCAACATGGTACAGTAAGAGTTCTTAAATCTTCTGATAATTACCATATGTTATTCAATACTTAGGCATGATGGGACAAGTAAAGAGTTTAATTTCTTAAGGCTGGGTTGTGTCATGACTTTGAAGTTGCTTACACATAATTATCATGAACTACTGTTTATGTGAATTAATATTTTACTAGATTTTTTTTATATTCTGCATAATGCGGTATATGAGATACTTACTCGTCACATTGGAAATAGCCATTTCGGATCATAACATCAGTCTATAAAACTTAATGTTTTCAATTTGAGATTATATATGTGGTCTTTCCTGTTTGACGTAGTGGGTTGGACTCAGTCACCTAAAATGTCTGTTCCAATCTAGTCTAGCATTTCTGACATATATTTTTGCATATAATGCCGTCCATCCTTTCTCAGTGCTTTACAAACATAATTAAGCCTCACAACAATCTTGTAAGGTCAGTGAATATTTTTACAGATTGTTAAACTGATGCACAGAGCGACTTTGATGTTGGGCAAATCAACTAAATTGATGGCAGAGCTTACAACATAGGCAGCTGAATTACTTTTAGTCAAGAGTGGTTAGTTTTAGACTCACTGACAGAAATCCAATAAATGAGTTTTTAAATTGCTTTATTTTCTTTGCATGACTCTGGATTTTACTTAATCTTTCATTTTTAAGTTACAGGTCTGGATTTGCCCAGATTGGTAGTGAATAAAAGATGTAGGCATTTGATGGTGGATGGGCCTATAACATATGAGAAGCTGGCTTTGGTTAAGTACTTCTGGACAGATGTCCACATAATAAACCCATCACCGTAACTGGTAATTTTGTTGGTAGTTTTGGCAGATAAACTCCATCCAGGAATGAATGGAGAATCCACTACATTTTCTTTCTTGAAGGTGGTCCTTCTGAAACAGGGTTGAAGCATGCTGGTGTAATAACGTGGGGCAACTTGAATTGTATATCTGGTGTGTGGCTAAATGGGGGAGTTCAGTCTCGGGGTCTGCTTGGATTCCTATATGAGCAATACATTGCAACAAGTTTAAGGTGTGTGGTTTTTTTTTAGGGTGGGGGGAGAATGTAGTTTTAATGATATCACAATATGATTGCCTACACCCCAGTCCCTTACAATCTGGCCTAGCAGTTATGACTGGGCTGGTGTCCCTAAGTCAAGGACAGTCACGAGGTGGTAGTCAATGAACTGGGGTTGGAGTAATTGCTAGCTGGGAAGGACAGGCAAGAGTCAGGATCAGCATCAGGCTGGAGTTGGAGACTGGAGAACAGAAAGTGAAGTGAGCTCTGGAGTTAAACTTCTGGCCTACTGCGTAGTTGTTTAGACAGCATTCTGGGTTAAATAGTGAGCCTGGGCCAATCAGAAGGCTGCAGGATGCTGTCATTCTAGACCTTTTGGGCAACACTTCTTGCTGTGCTTAGTCTCCACAGTGCTCCTTGGATGTGGCTTTGTAGGGCCTCTCAGTGACGATGTGATAACATCAGCTATCCTAAACTCTGCAGACATGGGTTCTAGTCCCAAGGATTCTTACAACAATAAATAAAAACACTGTAGTGAAAAGGCAGCTGGAAGACAGATACATATGGTCCTTGAATTTTCCTTTATGATGAATCACAAAAATATTCAGCTATATTGCTTATAATTCCTTACTCTTACAAAACCTGCAGTGCTTGCAGAGTGCAAACAAAAAACACAATAATTAAATCATTAAACATGCTAGTAACATTTGCACACAAACACTGAAATAACGAATGGTTAGCAGAGCCAGCCATTATAATAACCACTCTTACCCAGGAATGTCATTAGCCCACCAATGATCTAGCATCTTTGTCTTACTGATTAACGTAATACTGTAATCATTGCTCAAAAGCTTGCAGATGGAATAGAACACCTTATTAAATCGACCTTTTGTGACAGTTTAGGCAGTAATTTAAAAAATATTTTATAACGGGGAGAAATTTTCATAGAAGTGCATTGCAAGTGGCATAATGATTTGAGGTACCAGTAAACTAGACTGATTTTTTTAATCAGGAAACCATAATTTCAACAATCAGTTTTAATTCTATTTTGCATTTGTGCTTTTTAGTTACTTTTTTTTTTTTTTTTTTTCTTTTAAAAGTTGATTTTCATCCATTGGTAACCAGTAAAACATATTGATGTGCAAGTAAATATAGTCTTTACAGTAAACCTGGTGCTTTTTGGTAACCAGGAGTCTAAATTGTATTTATATACATTTATTTAAGTAATTATATACTTCAGTATACATTTATTCAGATTTTTAATTTTTAGTTATGTTAGACATGCATCATTCACCATTTTCTAAATAAGATTAATTTTTTACTTGTAATTTGTGTCAACTCTTTGGATGGAAATTGGAATTCAGTGAAAAGTGGACAAAAACCAGCATTTAATTCTTCTATTAGACAATGACCTTATGTTCTGGACAATAAGAAAAAAGTTTACCAAAACATGTTTTACATTTAAAACTGATTTAACTTTTAAAAACCATTTGTAGTTAGTGAATTGGTGTCTCCATGTCCTTCAGGATTTTACTACAGGGCGAACTCATCATCCCACCTAGTTTTTATTCATAGATTGGAAGAGGAAAACAAGCTTTCCTGCTTTTTCAATCCTAATTGGTTTCTCAGTTTGCGCTCTCTGTACTTGCAGAAGAGGCTACTGCTGGTTTAGCAGCACTTGAGCAAGCTCTGATTCCAGATGCTTAGTCAATAGCTTGACTTTCTTTTGAAACTTGGTGGCAGACATACTGCTTGCATATTTTTTTATTTAATTTAAATAATTGTAATAGGTTATAGTGTTTAGGCCTTAATTTAAATGTCAATTTCAAATTAATTTAAATAGGATTTTTTTTAAAGAGAACTTATTTTTATCCATCCTGGATACCAAACTTATTTGAGAATGACTGGGTGCCATACTGGTTTTGGTGCTGCTACATGTGCTACACTAAATCACTGTTTAAAAATGTCATGGAACTTTCTGTTGAAAGATTTCAGTACCATACTTTGTATAGTGTGATTTCATATGTGTGAAAAAGATGTAAGCTTCTTTCGGCAGGGAGCTATGAAAGACTAAAATAGTACTAACAGTTTAAAAAAAAAATGGTGTGTGAAAGTGGGGACAGGTTTTGAGGGAAATCTGTAATAGAAAGCCAAGTGAAAATAGGGATTAAATAGGGTTTAAAGCAGTGGTTCTCAAACTTTTGTACTGGTCACCCCTTTCACATAGCAAGTCTCTGAGTGCAACCCCCTCCCCTAAATTAAAAACACTTTTAAATATATTTAACACCATTATAAATACAGGAGGCAAAGCGGGATTTGGGGTGGAGGCTGACAGCTCATGGACTCCTCCCGCCCCCCCCCCCCCAAATTAATAACCTCGCGATGAGAACCCCTGGTTTAAAGGGTCACATGTAACTAAAATCTGCACTTCTGTCTGAAAAAAATGCTGTTAGAAGTAATACTGTCTGGAAAAAAAATTACTGTTAGAAGTTGCACTGAAGATCACTGTAACAAAAAGGGGACGGAAAAAAATCTTTAAAAAAGTTTCCTTTGTATTTGGCAGCACTCTAAAAATAGCCAGTTTTACTGTTTTCCTTGGGTAGACAGTAATACCCTGCTTTGCTTGTGGGATTTCACTCAACAGTAGACAGGAAAGAGAAACATAAAGTTGTTAAATCATAAAAACTGGTCTCAAGCTTTTGGGGGCAAGTACTACCTGAAACTACTTCTAACTTATTTTTTAAATATTATATTACAGATTGAGTCATCACTTTAAGGAGGGATTGGAAAGAGAGGGTGGTGGGTTACTTGACATATGGGAAGTGGGAGTTTGTCCCAAATTTAGGGCTGGTATAAAAGAAGGTATGAATTAGGCTGAGAGAGGAAAAAGATGTGCTAAGTCTATGAAATTCTTAATAAAATAATTGTTCAGCATCCCTTTACTTCCACACCCAAAACATATCAAAAATATATAAACTATTCACATATAAATTTTTTTTAAAAAATCTATTTACTTTTAACACCGTCTCAAGCCCTGAACTTCTTATGCCTTGAAAAATTGCAACTTCAAATACTGTAGAACTCTGGGTGTAAGTTCTTCCAGGCCGAAATGTTAGAACATTAACAATTTAGAGTAAAAGTCCTTGGTGGAACTCTGAAATTCCTTTCAGATATTTAGGCTTTCAAAAAGGTCCTTTCACCAGAGGCTTTTAAAGGAACTAATTAGCCATAGGGTGAGAGACAAAGTATTGTCATGAATCAAAAAACAAGAGATGGCGGGGGGGAGGAACAGTTAGGAATATGTGGTTAATTTTTCATTAATGCAGAAGCTGAAGCGGGTTGCCATGGGGTTCAGTACTAGGACAGGTGATGTTTAATGCATGTACAGTCTGGAAAAGGGGTTGAGTAGTAAGGTTACAAAGTTTGCAAAAATGTCAATTATTATGTTAGTCAAGTCCAGAGAGGACTAGGAAGAGCTTCAGCGGGATCTAACCAAGCTATATGAATGAGTAGTGTGATGGTAGTTTAAGTTTTAATGTTCATAAAGCAGATCAAGCTAGATGACCTGGTCTTAAAAATCTATGGGGAAAAATAAGTAATGAATATTGGAGGAAAAAATTAGAACTAATAATATGCCCTACCAGTATCTAAATTAACAGTATCTGCTCCAGTAAAGGACCTGGGCATCACTGTGGACAGATGAATGAAAATCTCTATCTAGTGGGAGCTGACACTTAAAAAATAGCAAACAATGTCAGGATACATAAGGAATGAAGAAGAATATAAAAAAATATTATAAACCATCATATAAAGCAATTGTTTGCCATCATCTGGAATACTATGTTGAGTATTTATCACCCTGTTTGAAAAAGGATATTGCTGAATGAGAGAGCTCTTTCAATGTCAGCTGCATATTCAAAGCTTCAAAAATGGCTACAGTTAATGCTGTGAAAAAGGAAAGAAAAAGCTCTGTCCCGTGTAATTGACTATAACAAGTAGTATACATATAATTTTAAAAACTGATTGTACTACAATAACATTTCAGACTATTAAAACGGAATAGTTAAAAATAGGCTTGTTTCACTACGTTTGCAGTTAACTCTGGTTTTCTGTAAGTATAACCTATGAAAAAATGTTGTCATTTTGGTTTCGAATCCGTTATGCTTCCTGGTTAACATGTGGTGTTTGGGTTGTTGTTTATATTGGGATTACAAACACTACAGGTGGATGTTCATTTGCAGGAACTGTTAGCCCACTCTCATTGGGCAAAAGATGCTCATACATTGAGCTTTTCACCCACAGCATCTCCATCACCAATCTTAGTGTAGGGAAAATGAGATGGTGCTGACTGTTCCTTGCTGACAGCTCCTTTCCCTTATGCAGCTCTTCCTGTTTGCAGTGGAGGAGCTTATTATCTAAAAATGTTTCCAGCAGTGCATGTTCAGCAACTCTGATAAACAGGTGGTCCTCTAGGAATGATAAACAAGTAATGTAATGCAGTAACTGTTCAATTACATTAGACACTAAACTAGATTTTTCTGCAGGTAGTGTCAATTTTGTGCATATATTCTGTGAGTGGGCTTTCATAAGGCTGCAGAATCACTTAGGGTATGTCTGTATTGCAACTAGGCATCGCAGCTGGCCCGGGCCAGCCAACTTGGGCTTGCGGGGCTCATGCTGTGGCGCAGTTTCATTGCAGTATAGGCTTCTGGGCTTGGGCTGGAGCCTGAGCTCTGGGACCCTCCCACCTTGCAGGGTCCTAGAGCCCAGGTCCCAGCTTGAGTCCATAAGTCTACACTACAATGAAACAATCCTGCAGCCTTAGCCCTATGAGTCTGAGTTGGCTCGCACAGGGCAGCCGCAGGTTTTTGATTGCAATGTAGACATACTCTTGGTGTCTATTAGCTAATCCAAACATCTTATACAGGGTGCTATTAAAAAAATCATCTTGGGCACCAGGCAGATCTCCTGGTTTTGTAAGACCGGGCTTCTGGCCCTCATACTTGTTTATAATAACCATTTATTGAAATTTTGTGAGACACATCTCAGTAGCACTTCTCACAGGCTTTCTTCAGTTCAACTTTTTGCTTTTCCTTATTTTGCAGATGTTAGCTGTGATAGTTGACTGAATTCCTGGTGTGGGGTGATTTTTTTTTTTTTATTTTTTTTTTTTTAATGCACTGGATGTCAGTCACAACTGTTCCTAGCAGTGCTATTCTCTGTTCAGTTTTAAGTTTTGCTGTTACTTCCAGGTGTTTTGAGGAAATTGCAACAAAAAGTGGGGGTGGCGTGTAGATTATCTGTAAGGCAAGTTTTCTAAATGTCAACAATATTTTGTAGTATATGTAACTCATTTTACGTTTTAAAACCTTAATAGTTACACAAACAGTCTTTAAGAACCAAGTATTTGAGATATTTAGTGTTTGAGTTGTGTTTTATTGCATCTGGGAGCAAATATAGGGGAAAAAACTAGTAAAGGTACTCCAAATTTTTGAAGATGTTAACACATGAACATTTCATATTGATAAATCCCTTATCACAATGACTCTTAAGCAGTGGTTCGTGGGCCAGCAGTGTGGGTGAGTGGTGGGAAATCCCTTTCTGAACACAAGAGACAAAGCTGAAATGAGATGTTTAGCCCTCCCCCCTACTATCATAAGCACCTCTGTTGTACAATCACATTAATAAATTTGTCAAGCTTTCTGTCTCTAGCAGAAACCTTCTGATTTACAGCCTGAATTTGTTCATGCCTAGTTTATACCCATTTGTTCTTGTCAACATTGTCCTTTAGCTTAAATTGCTTTTTCACCCTCCTTGTGTTTATTGCCCTAATGTATTTATAGAGAGCAATCCTATCCCCCTCTGCTCGGTTAAACAAGTGAAGCTCTTCTAGTTTCTTCTCATATTATAGACTCTCCATTCCCCGATCATCCTGCTAGCTCTTTTCTGCGCCTGTTCCAGTTTCAATTCATCTTTCTGGACACGGATGAGGAGAATTGTACACAGTATTCCAAATGAGATTTTACCACTGCTTTGTGCAATGGCATTAATATTTCTCAATCTCGCCTGATGCATCCTAGGATCACATTGGCGTTATTCACAGCTGAATCATATTGGTGGCTCATAGTTGTATAGTGATCGAGCAACACATCCAGGTCTGTTTTCTCCTTTGTCATTTCCAACTGATGAGCCCCCAGCATGTAGATGAAATTTCTTATTATTCGACCCTAAGTGCATGACTTTGTACTATCAAATTTCATCCTATTTTTGTTAGTCCAGTCTTCAATGTCATCCAGATCTTCCTTTATAATTTTCTTCTCCTTCTCTGTATTGATGAGATACAGTTGTTGAAGAACTCCCCTAGTAACCTTCCTCCAGTCTGATGGTTCACATTTCAGCACAACTCATTGCCTTCTCCCCTTTGGGTAGTTCTTTATCCACAGTATCATTCTTGTGCTAATTTAACTGATAATTTCCCATGTGGTACCATGTGAAATGCTTTACTGAAGTCCAAGTATATTAGACCTACAATAGAACCTCTGAATTATGAACACCTCGGGAATGGAGGTTGTTCGTAACTTTGAAATGTTTGTAACTCTGAACAAAACATTACTGTTGTTCTTTCAAAAGTTCACAACTGAACATTGACTTAATATAGTTTTGAAACTTTACTATGCAGAAGAAAAATGCTGTGTTGTGTGTGTTTTTTTTTTTTAAGTAGTTTACATTTAACAAAGTACTGTACTGTATTTCATTTTGGGTTTCTTACGTCTCTGCAGCTTCCAGATTGTGTATTTCCGGTTCCAAATGAGGTGTGTGGTTGACTGGTCAGTTCGTAACTCTGAGGTTCTACTGTACTTCATTACCTTATCTAAAAATTGATTGTTTTCTCAAAAAAGGAAATCAGGTTTGTTCAGCATGATCTATCTTGGCAAATCAGTGTTGCATTATATTCCCTTTACTGTTTAATTAAATTCATGGACATATTCTTTCCTTCACAGTTTGTTTTAAAGCCTTGCATGCTACTGAGGTCAAACTAATAGGACTGTAATTGCCCAGATCATTTCCGCCCCCCTTTCTTAAATATACAACATTAATTGTTTCTCCAGCAATATGTTGTTACTTCTGAGTAAATAGATGTATTAAAAATCCTTGCTATTGGGTTAGAAATCTCATGTGCCAGTTCTTTCAGTATTCTGGGATGGAAGTTATCTGGTCCTTCCCTTCTCTCCCCAACACCCTCGATTTGAGCTCTTTAAGCTTTCATTTCACCTCAGATGTGTTAGTTTCCATTTCTATATACTTGTTTCCATCAGCTGTCCTGCCTTCATGCCTATGTTCCATATGATCATCCTTAGTGAAAACCAAAGCAAAGTATTCATTTAATTTTTGGGCCATACCTATATTATCTTTAACCTCCATCACATCCACTGAATAGTGTCCCAGCCTCATCCTTCCTTATTCTTTTTATTTGTATGACTAAAAAACCTTATAATTTTATTTTAGTTTCCTTGCAAGAGCTAATTCAGCTTGACTTTTAGCAACTCGCACTTTATTCCTACATTTTCTAACCTGCAGTAGGTGGCTTTTTGTGCTGATCAGTATCTTTTTCCATTCCCCAAAGCTCTCTAATACTCAACTGGATGAACAGCCACCTCCAAGAGAGTCTGGAGCGTTCCCCTACAAGTTGTGTGGTTGACTGGTCAGTTCGTAACTCTGGTGTTCATAACTTTGAGGTTATACTGTACCTCTACCTAAAAAATCAATTTATAATTTTAAAAAAAGCAATATGTATCAAATTTTATCCTGCCTCCACTTTTTATATGTTGTTTGTCTTACAATCTAAGCTCTTTGGGGCAGGGACTGTGCTTTTGTCAGTCTTTATAGAGAATGTAGAATAGGAGCTCCAATCCTGATTGTGAAGACTCTGGTTTCTACTTAATAGAAATGTTAAATACACAACCTTGTCTTGAACTTTCAAAACTACTGGGGCTCAACATATGTATTGATGTTCCCTTCTGGAATGTAAAATAGGAGAGAAGTAGATGCTGTACATCATCTTGCTAAGGTAATTTCCCAAAGACATAATGGTTGCTAAAAATTATGCATCTTTTTGGAAAGCAATAATATCCAAATAGTACTCTTCAAACATAGTGTTACTGTGATTGGCTGTCTTATTTGAAACTCCTTCAAGGAACGGAAAAGATCTATAAAGACAGAAGTCTCATGTTTTTTCTCTTAAGGCAAATTTGAATTGACTCGTTTGCCTCCTGATACTGACTTGCATTTCTTCATAACACAAGCTGAGATGACTAGACAGAATATGCTATTATCATAGAATCATAGATCTATTCTGAATGTCTTAACTGTAAAAGAAAGTCAGTCAACTGCATTTTTGTAAAACAATCTGCTACTACTTAAGGTGCTGTAGTGCTTCAGTGTAGACACTACCTATTGCCAATGGGAGGGATTCTCCCATGGGTGTAGGTAATACACCTCCATGAGAGGCAGTAGCTAGGTTGATAGAAGAATTCTTCTGTTGACATAGCACTGTCTACAGCGGGCGTTAGGTCAGCTTAATGATGTTGCTTGTGGGTATGGATTTTTCATCATGAAGACACCTTACTTTTCTCCTGTAGAGCAGGCCTTAGAATCCTTATGAAAGTAACTGACTTTTTTTCCTTCAAACTACAGTTATTTTCAAAAGGAGAGAAAATAAGCTCTTTGGAAAGGCAACTAGAAATGCTGTTGACATTAGGCTTTTTCCCACCATATGAACCTGTGATGGATTCTTTATTTTGGTATCTGAGTTGTATATCCTCCATTTTACTGTAAAATCATTTCTATTCAGTTCACCTCTACCTCGATATAACGCTGTCCTCGGGAGCCAAAAAAACTTACCGCGTTATAGGTGAAACCGAGTTATATTGAACTTGCTTTGATCCACCGGAGTGCGCAGCTCTCCCTCCCCCCCCCCCCCCCCGACCACTGCTTTACCGCGTTATATCCAAATTCATGTTATATCGGGTCACGTTATATCGAGGTAACGGTATATTTAAGATCTAATTATCTACATAATGTAAAGTGAACTGTGAATGGAAACCAGTGAAAGGTTCTTAACATCTCACTTGGCATTTAAGCCACTTTAAATTTCTGTACAGACATTATACAAACGGAATCTGACAATGCTTCAGTAAAGTGTACTTTATTAAACACTACATATCAGTAAAATATTTTGAAACTCTTTTGTTGAAACTGAATTAACGAACTAGTATATGCAAAGTGCAATGCTAAGTTTATTTTTTGAAATGTGAGAAGAATAGTATTTGGTTATGAAAGCCTGTTGTGTAGACAACATAACTTTTTAAAAAATCACTGACCATGGTAGACATCTCTAACTAGTGATTCATTTAAAATGTCATTTCATAGAGCTCTTTCATTAACTCTTACTACAGTTGTAGGAATTTTTCTCAGTTAAATGTGAAATGGCTTTGAGGATAAGTAGTTTTGGTATTTATATATTATTAAGCTCTAGAATATATATTCAATGTGGCTTGAGGATCTTCCATTTTTGTAACTTTTCAGGTTGTTTATTCATTAAAAGCTTAGTTACGGTGTCCATCCATTTTTTAGAAGTCATATGTCCACATTGCAACTCACCACCACAACTGACTTCTTCGCTAGTCTTGTCAGAGAGGTCAAACGTTGAATGAAAATGGAGACAGAATCACCCTAAGCACTAAAGGATTTATCCAATGCAGAATCAGACATTCTAGTAGGGCAGCATAGAGAAGCTTGTGTTGCCATTGCTTTGTATGCTTTTTCCAAGGATATAGGACTTTAGGCCTATAGCTGCTTGCCTGGCGGGAGCGGCCCCAGAAGTTAACCCAGTTAAACAATATCATTTTCATCGTTTAATCAGTTAACTTTTTAAAACACTATTTATATCCCTAGTTTCTGCTAAAATTTACTTGATGGAAGAAAATGAAATATCAAATGATCAAGTTCTGTAAGAGTGGAAATAATAGAGTACTTTCGCTTGATGGCTCTCAACCACTACTTCCTTTTTAAATACTCAAGGGGAAACTGATTTTTTTTGGTCTTCCTCTTAATTTGAACATTTTTTCCCAGGCTACACATGCTAGAGAGAGAGCACAAAAGCCAGGAATACACATCTACACCAAAAGGAGACACACACCTTCACAATCTTTGAAGCAACAGAAGAAACTTCAATGTAAGGGTAGCAAGTTGACATTAGATACAGCCACAGTAATGGTTGAGCAGGGCATTTCACAGAAATACAAATCCTATCTGACCCTAAGCCAGCTGTTTAGAATGTGGGTAGGGATCTTAGTGCTTTATGAAAGGGAGACATAGTAGACCTGTGTTTCTACTGATTATTAAATGTAATGGTACAGAATTTATAGTGCATGTGACATAGAAACCCATGTTCTGTGTTATCGATATTACTGAACATTTGAAGACATACTTTTTCCTACGGTCTTTCCTCATGTATTCATCCTAACTTTTAATTAAATTCTCTTTTAGACAGTTGATTGGAACTCTTAAAAGTATCTGTATGGTGTACTGACACCCTCTGACTTCCAAATTTGGACACAAAAAGGAAAATGGAAGGGGCGCTGCTCATTGATGAAAGTGGAAAACTCCGTAGTTTGTACTTGAACAAAATGTATTGCACTGACACATGAACCAACAACTCTCTCAAAACTGGAATTCTGCTCTTGGATATATATGCAAAATTTTCACTGATTTCAATGGGAAGTCTACGTTTATATGTGAGAGCAGAATTTCGTCATTAATATCTATTGTCACAAATTGGTGCACTTGTTTTACCCATATGTTTGTTTCCACGAGGCTAGTCAACTGTAATATGCTCCACTCAGGGCCAGCTCTACTAATGGACTATCACTTGAAGTTTTTGTTAGTGCAGAATGTGTTTGCCTGCCTGCTTTCTGAATAAGCTAGTCCAACAAGAGCATAAAATATCCACCTAATGCACAGGGTGCCGGTTACCTTATAAATGACATTCAGGTTGTTGTTGTTTACAAACCCAGGAATAGTATAAGTACTTCAAGCTGTCTGACTTTTAACACACCTTAGTATCTGCGTTCATCTGAAATGTTTAAGCTCTTTCCCTGGAGTAAGTGTGAAAGGAGCCTGAAGCAGTGTATTTCCAGCAACAGGCCCTTGAAATATATCTAGGTATCTGGAATACATCTAAACTGTAGTCTGGATGCATTTGGGAAACGTTGTCAGACGTCTCTTGAACTAGACTCTTTTCCCTAGCTCTCGGCTTCAGTTTCCTTACTTTTCTGCCCTATTGACTGTGTGCAAGGGCTTACCTACACAAGGAAATAGATCAAAATAGCTAGTTATTCCTCAGTAGCTGTCTCAGAATAACTCTGTATTTGGACACTCCAATTCAGAATAAAAGTCACTTTATTCCAAGAATAATTTGTGTGCTTCCAAAGTGAAATAATTATTTTATGGAATAAATTGACTTTTTTATTCCATAAGTGTTCACACCAGTAGCTATTGTGGAATAAGCTATTTTGCAATAGATCCTTGTCAGGTTCCCCATGTAGACAAGACTTAGGCTGATGAGCTGACCCACTGGCCAGGGACAGTAAAACCATGCCCCAAAGCTACTGCTCCACTTTTTTTTCACAACTTTGTTATTGTCAAAGTTCAACACAACACAGATGCCTCATAGCTCCTTAGGGTCTTGTCCCAGTCTTGTATTCCAGGCTTTGCAGCCCTTACGGGCTTCCCTTCAGGGTTTCACACACTTCCTGGCTGAGACTTCTCCCCATAGGCAGCTGCTGATTCCTGCAGGTGTCCCTTTTCCAGCCCTCTGCCTGCCAGCTGCAGCTCAGTGGTCACCTTCTCAGCTGCTGTACCTAAAAGGCAGGAAGGAAGTCCTATATATGACTTCCTGTACGGCACATAACTAGGAACAAGCAGAAGCATGTGATCTGTAACTCCTGCTCCCAGTTTTAAAGAGCCTAAGTGTTAGTACTTTGTGATCGAAGAGAAGTATTTTATCAGTTTCTTGCTGAAGCATAGTCTATTTAAGGTAACTGTTTGCTGTGATTTTGTTGACATGAGTGCTTGTTAGCCATTACATTCAGTATAAATATGGCAGTTGTGCCATTTAAAGTTTTTCCTGGGGTGTAATAGAGAACTGTGATAATTTGAAAAGCAAACCCTATTCTATATTTTAATTATTGTTGCTGCTTGAATATTTATAGTATTTTAAAGATGCATCTTGCATTTTAGGTATTCGAGTTAGATAAGTTTGTACTGGAAGGTTCTTATAGCCTGGAGATCTCAGTAACAGGAATTTGGGGTAAGAACTTAGTTTAGCTAATAATGTAAATGCAGAAATTGACTCTTATTTAAGACTAAATTCCATTTCCATTTATTACAAAATGGGAAGAAGGTGGACAGGGTAGTACAGTATGTTAATACTAAAGTAGTATTGTCCCTCTCTGCTATTGTCCCTAATGACTATACCTGTTTTTGAAATCTAAAACTTGTCTTTTTGGCAACTACACCTGTGTACCCCCTTTTCTTTGTAACTGCAGTGTTGTGTTTATAAAGGCCTGCAATATGAAATCTTCACTACTTTTCTGTATCTTTCAAAACTACATGTGCTCAAGGGTTTATTAATCTTACTTTATAATAGCCTTAACCATATAAAACAGTTTCAGAGATTAGATCTTGTTAGTAATGTCGGATCTCGTGTTTTAACTTGTTAGCTGATGTTTAAAAGCAATTTTTATAATATTACTGTAACAATTGGGAGAAAAACTTTTGAAATGTTTTGCAAGATTTAACTTTGTATTATTGACTTTGTTATTCTTTTGTGTGTTTATTCATGTATTAAAGCATAGTGGAGACTTCAGTAACGCATTGGACTCTTGTACAGCATACCACTTTTCATGTAGAGGCAAGTTTTTAATTAATAGTGAGTGATCCTTATACTGGTGTACTTTTTTATAATTGTGACTGAGAAATTACTCTAAAAATTGAATACAATAGGGGTTTAATGCCCGGTGTGGTGACCATATGGGTTTATGATTGCTAGTATTGCTGTACCATCTAGGGGTATATCTACACCGCACGCTAAGCCCAGGCTCTGACTCAAGTTTGAGTCCAAACCCTCCTTCTGTCCACACACAGATCAGTGTGATTGAGGTCAGCAAGCACTCAGGACCATAGGGGGGAGTTATATGGGCCCATGGTGCCTGTGCTCCATCAATATTCAGGAACGTGGGCCTGGTTCCACCAATGTTTGGGCTTACCATGCTCTGGGGGGGCCTCACACTTCAGGGGGATGCAGAGTCCAGGGTGGCCTGGGGGGGTTGCGGCGAGCTGGTGCTCGCTCCCTTCTTCACACTTGGGGGAGTGTGAAGAAGCCGGAAAGAGGTGAGGCGGGGGGCTTGGGGAAAGGGATGGAATGGGGACAGGGAGGGGGCAGAGCAGAGGTGGGCTGGGGTCAGCTTGCTGCTGCTGGCACCAGGCCCCCCGCTAACCTCCTAGGCCGCCCTGTACCCAGAGCCATCTCGTCTATAGGACGGATCGGGGTAACCTCCCCCGGCCCCGTGCTTTGGGGGGCACTGCGTTTCATGGGGGTGTGAGGTCCAGGTGGCCTGGGGGACTAGTGGGGGGCCTGGCGTCAGCAGCAGCAGCAAGCGACCCGGCCCCAACCCACTCCACCCCTTCCCCAAGCCCCTGCCCTGCCTTTCCTCTTTCTAGCTTCTGCCCCCTTCCCCGAGCAACACCAGGAACCGTCAGGGTGGGCTGGGGCTGGGTCGCTCACTGCTGCTGGCACCAGGTCCCCCACTATCCCCCTAGGCCACCCTGGACTCTGCATCCCCCTGAAGTGTGGGGCTCCCCAAAGCACGGGGCCTGGGGCGGTTGCCCCGGTCTGTCCTATGGACATTCTGAGCACCACCAAAAATATACAAACCAGGCGCCCATGCTCAGGACTTGGGTCCTAGGACCCTGCTAGCGGGGTGGGTCAGAGCCTGAGTTCTTCTGTGACTTGGGTCCAAGTCTGGTTGTTTTTCATATGAATGTAGCTGAAGCTGCAGACTGGAATCAGAAGTCTCCATAGTCTAGTATGGACATGTTAGTATGCCTGAGACCTGGGTCCAGCAATTTTAAACCCAGATTTACAATGGGATGTGGACATTCAAGCACGGGCTTGGAAGCACCAGGTCTATGAGACCGGGTCCTACAGACTGGGGTTTACCATGCAGTGTAGGTATATACAGTAGTCATGGACTGGGACTCCAGGTCCCTTTATAGCCTTTAAGTCAAGGTCCACCATTTGTATCTGGGTCTGGGACATGCGCTGGCTACCTACGTGATATTTGTGCCTCCTCATTGCTGCTAGTAGATTTCTTTACTGATATTCCTGGGATTGAAGCTACTGCCAGAATTTTTTTGTACAGAATCAGAATATTATGCCACCGCCACGTTTGCAGCAGTGCTACATCTACAAGCCATTTTGCAACAATATGATGATCTAATTGACTTGCAACGTACCTGTGCTGTGTCTTAACCTTCAGTAACACCTGAAAAATTCTACTATAGGTATCTGTTTGTGAAGCAACAGTCCAGATGTCTTTTTTTTTTTAAACATAAATTGAAATATTTTAAAATATCCACTTCATGAATTGTAATTAACACAGTAGTTTGTCTCTGACCTTCCTATTAAAAAAATTAAAATATTGTTACTGGTTAATACTTTCATGTTTCATGATGCAGCATGATGTTCTTCTGACTTGTTGCCTATTTCAGAATTGCATAGTTTTAGAATCATGGGCTATGCAGAAACTAACTTGTTGATTTCATTAGATGAGAAGGGAAGATTTTTTTTCACAAACAAGGTGTAGATTTGGTGACATGGGTGTAATGTTATCAGAATTTAAAATAAAGCATAAAACAGTGCACTCTGACATGGCTCTTAAAGTAAAAATAAAAGGACAAATAATGGTTGAGTGAAGAGCTTTTTATAAAGCTTATGTAGGTTTTCAATGATTCAGTTCTAGCTTTTTTAAATAATATTTGGCAACATGTGATAGTCTTTATATTCTATATATTTCACAAATACGAATTACTCCCACTGCTGTGGCATGCTGTTTTTCCACATTTTTTCAGCAAATATTGCAGTCGTCTCTATTGTTCACAATCAAAACTTTTTATAAAAGTTCTTGAAGTTTCTGATTCATGTGTATTGTGTACTGTGTGCTCCTTTACTCTTGGAGAAGTGAAAGTGCCTAGAAAACATACTTTAAAAATTCCTCAAGAGTTTTTGCTTAATGAATTGTTGTATTTTGCATTTACCAAACAGATTTTTTTTCCCCCTATGGTCTGGTCACTCCTGTTCTCTAGATTTTTTTTTTTTTTTTTGGTGTGGACATTATCAGCAGATCATTATAGTCGTTATTTTAATAAAAATAGCATTTGCTGCTGCTTGGTGAAAGATAACAGAATTAGGACTATCTAAAGAAAAAAAATCTTCTTACAGACAGATTGAAAGCTTGACTGCAGTACTGATAACACACATGAACGTACATGCTCTGAAGTAGCAGAACCAAAGGGAAAGATTTGTGAATTTATGTATGTATGTATGTATTCAATGGTTAGTTAATCTTTCAGAATGACTACCCAAGAGCGTAGGTTTTCAAACAGCATTACTCCTCTTGGAGAACTGAATTCCCTTTATTATGCAGTATTTTACTAGGTGTTCTTACACTACATCAGATGACAACATGCTAAGATTCTCTTCTGTTCAGGTTGTTTATACTGAACTGATCACTGTGTATCATCTGAGCAATTTACAGGTCAATCTCTCCATATTCAAATAAGTCAATCATTCCTTTTTTAGGTAACTAAAATTACTGTTAATTAGATGAGAACAATCATAGGAACCCCCTCCCCCCCCCCCCAAAAAAAAAAAAAAAAAAAAAAAAGAGAAATCAGATTAGTATGAAGGGGTTCTTTATTTCATTCGGGAGTTCAGTCTCTAACTCCAGCCGCAACTGTCAGCCAATTTACAAGGTGGGTGAGGTAGTATCTTTTATTTGACCAACTTCTTTGGGTGAGAGAGACAAGTTTTCAAGCTCTGAGTGAGTGCTCTGACTGGAGCTTGGGTGCTGAGCCTAGGGAAGCGGAGGGCTTCAGAGCTCAAGCCCCAACTTCAAAGCACTGCCTACATAGCTACAATATTTTTAGAGCACTAATACAAACCACGCAAGTCTGAGTCTGTCGATCCAGGCTGAGAGGCTTGCTGCTGAGATACTGGTTAAATCAGTTCATAAAGTGTTACTATTCTGTCCAGCGGAACAGTAGAGAGACTCCTCATTATTGTATAAAGAAGAACAGGAGGACTTGTGGCACCTTAGAGACTAACAAATTTATTAGAGCATAAGCTTTCGTGGACTACAGCCCACTTCTTCGGATGCATATAGAATGGAACATATATTGAGGAGATATATATACACACACAGACAGAGAGCATAAACAGGTGGGAGTTGTCTTACCACCTCTGAGAGGCCAATTAATTAAGAGAAAACAAACTTTTGAAGTGATAATCAAGCTAGCTCAGTACAGACAGTTAGATAACAAGTGTGAGAATACTTACAAGGGGAGATAGATTCAATGTTTGTAATGGCTCAGCCATTCCCAGTCTTTATTCAAACCGGAGTTGATTGTGTCTAGTTTGCATATCAATTCTAGCTCAGCAGTTTCTCGTTGGAGTCTGTTTTTGAAGTTTTTCTGTTGTAATATAGCCACCCGCAGGTCTGTCACTGAATGACCAGACAGGTTAAAGTGTTCTCCCACTGGTTTTTGAGTATTTTGATTCCTGATGTCAGATTTGTGTCCATTAATTCTTTTGCGTAGAGACTGTCCGGTTTGGCCAATGTACATGGCAGAGGGGCATTGCTGGCACATGATGGCATATATCACATTGGTAGATGTGCAGGTGAACGAGCCCCTGATGGTATGGCTGATGTGATTAGGTCCTATGATGATGTCACTTGAATAGATATGTGGACAGAGTTGGCATCGGGGTTTGTTACAAGGATAGGTTCCTGGGTTAGTAAGTTAGAAAGTTTGTTTTCTCTTAATTAATTGGCCTCTCAGAGGTGGTAAGACAACTCCCACCTGTTTATGCTCTCTGTCTGTGTGTGTATATATATCTCCTCAATATATGTTCCATTCTATATGCATCCGAAGAAGTGGGCTGTAGTCCACGAAAGCTTATGCTCTAATAAATTTGTTAGTCTCTAAGGTGCCACAAGTCCTCCTGTTCTTCTTTTTGCGGATACAGACTAACACGGCTGCTACTCTGAAACTTTTCATTATTGTATAGTGATTCCAAGGTAACCCCCATTCTTATAAAATACATTTCTGTTATTTAATGTCTACAGATACAATTTCTGAGGTCTGGTCTTGTCTTGAAATGTTCACATAATTTATGTTGCATACAGATTATTATCTTCCTTGAAGACCTGAGCCAATCTTGTCTATATTTGAACCTATGGCTTTCATGGAAATCAAGTAATTCAAACTGGATGTTTATTTCTTTAGGCAAATCATCCCTTGAAGTCTAAAAGCTCAGTTGCACTGTGTTAATTTTCTCACTTTCTTCATAAATCTGCATCTCACTTTCGTTCACTCCATTTATTTTCTAAGCATCTCCCCTATTTGGGTTTTGTAATAGGTGTTAGAACTAGTAGACACAAAGGTCTGTTCTTCTCTGTGCAGTGCTGATCTGTTTCTTCAAACTACAATAGATTTAGTATTTGCTTTCAAAATATAAATGGCATATAGTGTACAAACCCTAATCCTCAAGGCCTCTTCTGTACTATACTCTTTCCATAAGAGAGAAAACTCTAGCACAGAAAAGCTATGTGATTTGCTTGGGAGGCACTGTATAGACAAGTGGATTAGTCATAAAAACCTGGGTTCTAATTCAGCTTTTATACTAATTTGCAGAGTGAATTTGGGCAAGCTACTTAAGTAACTATGAACCTCAGTTTCCAAATCTGCAAAATAGCGTTAATGTTTACCTATTTCATAGGGGTATTGTGAGACTTAATGAGTCTCTTTAAAATGTTGTGTAAATGCAGAGCTGTACTAAGACCAATCAGTAGTGTAGGTGAGAATGAAACTAGATCTGTTTGCTCTCTTTGCTGTGCTTAATTCAGTAGGCCTATGGCTTTTGAGGCAAGAAGGGGCAGAGTGAGGGTTTTTAAATCATGTCAGTGGCTTAAGGCATTTAACTATGCGTTGAACAACTTGTGAGCTGTATCAGCTCTTATTTGCACTCCTTAGTGTAACTGATCATTTTTCTGCATATGCAGGTCTACATTTCCCAATATTTAACACTCAGAAAAGCTCCTATTACTCAGGGGCTGTTTACATGCCAATTTTCATGGGCTGTATCTTGCATATTTAAGGCTTGTATATTTCAAGTAAAATTTTCAGTGTAAATACACACTCCGTGTTAACTCCACTTAATACATTTAAAAAAATTTATTTTGAAAGAAAAGAACTGAATTTGAGAACTTGAATTCTGTGTCTCAAAATTAAAAATGCAACTAGGGAAACAATGAATTAGTCTGGCTGGGCTAGGGTGGCTTTAAACCAGCTTAAGCAAAAAGTGGGTTTCATAGCGTCATTTTGCCCCCCACCCCAACAAAAATCAACAACCCCACAATAAAATACAAAAAAATCTAGTAGAAGGAAACCGCTAAATTATCAAGAAAAAATAATTTCCTGAAGTGGTTATGTGTAAAATTGCTTGGGAAGTGAATAGAATGATATATAGATGCTGCTGCAAGGGGGAACTGACTTGATTATTTATTCTGCAATATTTGTTATATCAAGTGAATTGGAAAGGGGAATGCTTTTTAAATCTTTCTGGAAAGGAAGATAGATTTGAACTGTAAACTAAAAACATCCTGAAATACAGATGGCTATAAATTATTGGGTAGGGAGGATGAAGGAGAATTTTATTTAATGGTTGACATGTATGGTATCTGACAGCCTCAAATGTCTCTGCTAATATTGTAATTTTTAGTGAAGTTTGTTATTTACATAGCTGAATTGAACCTCCCATGTTCATAGTCTGTCTAAAACTGAGTATTTTTTAATAGCTGGGAGAGTGGGAGAAGGGCAAAAGGGAGTAGATTAAAGGTCATACTGCAAGAGAGGACAAAGAGGAGGCGGCGAAGGGGTCAGTAAGGGGGAATACAACTCTTATTCCCAAAACAAGAAATTCAGGCCTTGGAAGTGCTAGTAGAGGGATGACTCAAAAGGCAAAATATTTTTAAAAAATTATCTTGGAGCATAGTGGTGGTCTATTTTTTTTAACTGTTTTTAATCTTCGTAACAGTGGGATACTGCCACTTTTTGATAAAATGTTGACATGAACCATGAGCAGTGAAATGTGCTGAATTTGTGTGAAAATTCAGACCGATTTATTCTTCTTTTTATTATTTTGGATAGTTTACAACTCATTTTCTCAGGTTTGTTTCCAAGGAAGCTGGGACTGTGCTAGTGAGTGGGAAGAAACTAACCTTCTACTTTTTCACCACTTCTTTCTTTACAATCTGTCTCTCTCACTCGAATAGTTAGACATGATCTCTAATTCTAATAGCACTTCTAACTAGTAGTGTTATTTGTGATTGGGACATTATATTTTCCTGAGACAGAAAGGTGGCGATAAACTCTCATGATGTCTGATAAGGAGGATTATAAGTACTGTATATGATCCTGCATTCTGAAATGAACCCTGTCTGCTTTAAATTTACCAAGTAAATGGTCTGAGATTTTCTGTCCCAGTTAGTGTATAGGTTGCATATATATATGCATAGTATAGCACAGATGACTATGTGGTGTGACTTAGGGTGGTGGAGTGAGGCTCCTATCTTTTCTTTATTGAAGGTCTTTGGGAGATTTGGTAAGAACTCCTTACTATCTAATAGATTTTATTTTCTTTTTAATAACTTGGCTATAGTTTGTGGATCTTGTAAGCATAAAGGTCTTGGGAGCATGGTGGTGCTGTCAGCAGTGATCAAGAGTGGTGGAATGTAGAGCGTGTGTGTGGGGGGGAAATCAGGAGTTCAGTTTTGATCATGTAAACTTTAAGTTGCTGGTGATGCATGTAGGTGGAGCGGCAGGTTTTGACAGAGGGCAAGAAGTTAGGAGTGGAGTGATTAAATTGCAGTTTAGCTACATAAAGATGGTAGTTGAAATAGTGTGAGTGGATGAGATAACTCAGAGGGCTTGAAAAAAAAATAAGCGGGAGGGGAAACAAAAGATATACAGTAGAACCTCAAAGATATGAACACCTCAGAAGTGGAGTTTGTTCATAACTCTGAAATGTTCATAATTGAACAACATTATGGTAGTTCTTTCAAAAGTTGACAACTGAACATTCACTTAATACAGCTTTGAAACTTCACTATGAAGAAGAAAAATGCTGCTTTAAACCATCTTAATGAAAATGAAACAAGCACGGAAACAGTTTCCTTACCTTGTCAAATCTTTTATTTTAAACTTTCACTTCATTTTTTTTAGTAGTTTACGTTTAACACTGTACTATATTTCAATTGTAAGTAATTGCTCTTGCTGCTTTTTTAGTGTTTGTTATGCATGGGGTGGGGTGGGGGGGAACCAACAGAAAAGCCCACTGATTTAAATGTCCATTCAAATAGCATTTAAAAAAAAAAAAAGCTGCAGCAAAACATACTGGCACTAGTCTTTGTAATGACAATTTAAAAAAAAAAAAACCCAAACTTAACTTCCCTGCTCAAGTAATACAGGATAAACTATGTAGACTTGAAAAAAATCTTTAATGCTACTCTGCTTGAGTTTGCTAACACACTTTTATGTTGCCAAGTTGCGTAGCTCTTGAAGCATCATTAGGTTAATTGCTGTATCTTCAGGCTGTTGTTCAAGCCATTGAAGACAGGCAGCAAAGCACTCTTCTGCTTGCATGTTTGGGATCTTCTTGGCATTCTCCCCCTCTTTGTCACTGTCACTGTCACTGTCTGGTTGTGCTGTTTCTTGTACCAGTTCAATTATGTTATGGTTGCTAAGACTAGAGGGTCCGTTCTCATGTTATCTGTGCTTAACCATTCCTTCTGTTCCTCTGTGGTGATATCCAAGAGCTGTCGCTCTTCAGAAAAATTTAGTTGATTTTTATCATAGTTTTCTGAATTATCTGGTTCAGAGTTATCAATACGTGGCCAACGTGTATTCCATGAACATCTCAAAGACTGAGAGCCAGTCTCACTCCTGCACTCAGCACATATATAGACAGCATCTTTGATTGTCAGCTGTTTACAAAAATCTGTGTACGATTCAAATTGCATTGATCCCAGTAATCACCATAAGAGGTTTCGCTTTTATTGGTATTTCACATTTTCCAGAACACCTCAGTCTGTTGGCAGAATGAGGCCAATGACATTTGGTGGCAAAAACAAACACTGAATGCTTCCATCAATAAATTTTCAGTGGCAAGGTGAGATGGCACATTATCCATCAGCAGCACAGCTAAGACAGGAGAAGATTTTAACATAAGGTAGTCTTTCACAAGTGGAACGAAGTGTTTAAAAAAACCAGTTGGAGAAAATACCTCTATCCATCCAAGCACTGCGCTGGCTGTAGTAAGTAGAGTTGATGTAGTGATGTTTGCAAAGGAGCAAGATTTCACACTTTTGTGAACGAACACCAATGGAAGAGTGAAATCCCCACTTGCTTTAGCAGTAGCCATCAGAGTGACCTGATCTTTACTGGATTTGAAATTCTTCACCTGTTTTTCTGATCTGTCTGTCAGAGTCTTGTTTGGAAGCAGGCGCCAGTACAGGCCCATCTACAGTAATTGCAGTTAAACATTTGGTTCTGGGTAAGTTCATGCTTATTCAATAAATGAATTGAAAGTGTTTTAAAATTCACCAGCAGCATTCAGGTCAGCTGTCGGAGACTCTCCTTCTGTCCCTCAACTGCCATATCCCATGCCGATTTTTGTTTTGTTTTGTTTTTGTTTTGTTTTTTTAAACCAACAGAGCCACCCTGTGCTTGCTTTTAAAATGGTCCTCACCTTTGTCTGGATACGTTTCTCAGTAGAGTAACTTTGCCTTTTTTGTAATCATCACACTGCTTATAGGAGTGCCTTTAGATCGCTCTTGTGCAAACCACAGATGCATTGTCTTATCAAAATCATCATCATCATCAGCTTTGCATATAATATACCTGCTTTTTACTGCTCCGTCGTCTTTGGCTTCTTTTGCAAATAGCTTTATTTTTTCCTGGCTTTTCCAAATATCACCGATAGTTGATTTCCTGATACCATATTCTGCTGTTATGTTGCTGAGGCTAACACCATCATCGAGTTTTTTTTTTTTTAATATTTGTCAGTTGAAGGTATGACATGTTTGTGCTTCTCACTGCTTGCCATTTTGCTTAGTCATACAGTACAGTACTTGAAATCATTTCAGAAGCCAGTGAAACTGCCCTCAGATGTTTTACTGCAAGGCCAATAACATGTCAGATTAAACTTCTCAAAAAGCTTCCCCATGTGATCCCATCTAAATACAGCATAAGAACTATGGGTAAAACTTTAAAAAGGAGCCAAAGAGCCTGAGTCACGTGGGGAAATGTTCTCCCAATACTACCCCTGTGCTCTTTTATATACCCTGAAGTCAGTGCCTTCCAGCTGTGCCTACCTTTAAGATTTAATACTGGTGGCACTGCTTGGTTTGCAAGGAGCTCCCTGCCCTATTCCCGTTTCTTGCCTTTGGGATGACCTGGGCGGGCCTATCCCGCACTCATGGCACTACAAGCCGCAGCCCTCGGCTGCCTCTCCCCAGGTGTGCACTGCCCCAGTCCAGAGGCAGCATCCAGCAGGGAGTGGCCACCAGCCTGCCACCAGTGCCTCTCCCTCCCCTGCCACTCACACTCCCAGACGTGCTGGCAGGACCTAGGAGCACAGCCGCAGGCTAAGCTTGGGCCGATTAATGGGTGTGCGGTGCAGGCTGTGGCCCTTTACAACTGAGATGCTCCTCCAGAGTGCAACGGGCTAGCGGTGGCTCCAGCAGTTTGCACTCCAGACTAAGCTTCAGCCGCAAAAGCAGCAGCTCCCACCCCAGCGCTGGCAGTTTCCTTGCAGCATCAGCAGCTTGGGCTGCAACAGTTTCTTTCCCAGGCTCAGACTGAGCTTGCAAACTTGTCCCCCTTCTGGCCGAAGGGGTGGAAGGTGAAAACGGGAAAGTGGTGCAGACCCCAGTGCTGTTCTTGCGCTGCCTGCTTGGGCTGCGGAGGCTTAGTGAACCCCGCTGCTCCCCGGAAAGTGGTAGTGGGCTGCGTGGCCCTATGCCAGTGTGAGCAAGATGGGATACTCTTCAAGGTGGACTGCTAGGACCGGGGGCTCATAGCAGTGCTTGCAAACCTCAGCATCTTCACCTCCTATCTGTAAGTATTGGCCATGCACATGGTGAGTGGGGGTGGGGACAGGCCTGGTTCTAACCTCCTGACTGCAAGGGTGATGAGCAAGGCACCCTGTGAGGTATGTGCTCCACTTCCCTAAGGACAATCGTGCACCTGGAGAGACTGCAGACAGAAGGTTCAGCTCCATTTCCTTAAGGAGAGTGCTGTGAAAGCCCAGATGTGCCTGCCTTTAAGATGCAACACAGTCATGGTACAGTATTTGCTTTTTTTGTCTCCGCTGCTGCCTGATGGCTTACTTTCAGTGCCACAAGGTGTGCAGTTGACTGGTGAGTCTATAACTCTGGTGTTGGTATCTTTTGAGGTTCTACTGTAGTACTTTGGGGACCCCACAGTGGAGAGTTGGACGAGAATCTTCTTAAAGTGACTCTAAAGGAAGAATTAGAGAGTTGGGAGGTAGAACTAGTTGACCTAGTCATGAAAACCAAAGGAGGGTTAGATTTGAGAAGGAATATGTAATCAAAAGCAGCAGAGAAATTAGTGAGGAAAAGGATAGAGCACAAGCCCTTGAATGTGGCTGAGAAAAGATGAGCAGATCTTCTGAAAGCAGTTTTGGTGCATGGAGAGAAGGAAGCCAGACTACAGAAGATCCACAATGGAAATGGAGTAAAGGAGCATGAGGCATTGGTTGCAAATATCAAGTTTTGAATTTAGAGGCAAAGAAAAGAAGGGAAATTGGGTTGTTGCAGAAGTAGATGAAGTCAAGAGTCATTTGAAGATTATGGGGGGCAACACTAAGGCATGCCTTATGGGGAACTGCCCAAGAGAGAAGAAAAGATGGAGAAGGAAGAGGGTGAAAGTGGAGGCAAGGGAGTTAGAAACCTGGTGGAGAGCAATTGGGAGAAGTAGTCATTGATGCTGATGGGGAATAGGAGGGATGACAGCTGAGAGAGAGGAAGGAGATCGCAACAGATCTTGCTGATATTTTCAGAAAAAATGTCTACAAGATGTTTAGCAAAGTGGGGGAGGGGAAGGGATGTGGGAGGTTATCGCAGATCTGTCTGGCCTCCCCTTGCTGGTGGTTTGCCAGATTGCAGTGAGAGGATCCAAACACTGAATCCTCCATGTGCTTTAAGCTTCTTTGGATCTCTGTAGACTGCAGCACTGGGTCTCTCAGGTACGCTCTGTGGGCATTGACTCTTACCTCTTCACAGAAATGGGGCTCTTTAGACCACTTGCTTAAGGTGGACTAAGGAGCCAATGCTTAAACACACCCTTTCCCAGTACTCTACTGAAAGGTGTGAGCCTTCTGGCTTACCTCAAATGGGTGGGGGATGGGGGAAGAGGGCACATGGTAGCTGTATCATATACAATGGCAGTGTTTCTCAAACTATTGTACTGGTGACCCCTTTCACAGAGCAAGCCTCTGAGTGCGACCCCCGCCCCATATAAATTACAAACACTTGTTTATATATTTAACACCATTATAGATGCTGGAGGCAAAGCAGGGTTTGGGGTGGAGGCTGACAGTTTGTGACCCCCCCCTCCCCATATGTAATAACCTCACGATCCCTTGAGGGGTCCTGACCCCCAGTTTGAGAATCCCTGTACTATGGGCTTCTGATCTTAGGTTTAATCAATAAACACCAATAAAACACTCTGGTAGAAAAAAGAGAGAAGTTGGTGTTTATTGGATAAATACTGGAAAAATACCAGAAATGGTTACTTGTGTCTAAGGACTTGTCTACACTGATCAGTAATGTGAACTACGGGGGTGTGATTTCTAAAACACACTAACCTATTGCCTATTAATTGGTCTGTGTAGACCCTGATGGTAAGCATTAAAGGTTCCCTAGTACACTTAACATAATGCTGTTTGAAACAGAATTATGTTAAAGGTCACTAGGGAACATTACAAAGATTACTCAGGACAGTATATACTACTATAATGTATATCATAAACATTACTCAGTTCAGTATGTAAAAAAAAAAAAAAAGCCTCAAAGCACCCTAATTTTTGGACAGCTACATAAAATTCAAATGGCTACAAAATAAACCTGGAAAAATGAAATTAATACCCCCCCCCACACCCAAAAAGCTATGCAGGTAACACACACTTTGCACAGAAGTCTAACACATTATTACTCTTTAGTTAATCACAAAATATATAAAAACAACAAGGAGTCTGGTGGCAGCTTAAAGACTAACAGATTTATTTGGGCATAAGCTTTCGTGGGTAAAAACCTCCCACGAAAGTTTATGCCCAAATAAATCTGTTAGTCTTTAAGGTGCCACCAGACTCCTTGTTGTTTTTGTAGATACAGACTAACACGGCTACCTCCTGATACAAAATATATACAAAGTACAGATCATTTAGAAAACAACAACAAGCTAAATGCAGTGCCCCTCACTAGCTCACCCATTCCTTAGGAGTCCTGGGCAGTCAGTCCATGTGTGTTCAGGAAGGCTGGGTTCCTCTCAAGCTGCAGCCTGAGCCCAACTGTATATATGGCATTAAACAGTCCCGCAAGCCTGAGTCAGCTGGCACAGGTCAGCCACAGGTATCTAATTGCAGTGTAGACATACCCTAAGTTTGAGCTGGTGAAAATGGCTGAAGAGGGCTAAGAAATTAGCTCCTGTCCTCCTCTTTAAACCTTCCAGAACCGCAGGTGATCTGCTGGTCAGCCCCAACAGGTGACCTTGTTGCTAGGTGACCTCTCTACTGCCAATCCAGTTCCTCTGGGCAGGGGTAAGCCTTTTGTATAGTGACTACATTTCAGTGGACTAGTACTTAATTCAGTGACCCGCTTTTGTTAGCCCTTTGGAATTCCAGTCCAACATGAAGGCAAAAAAACAGAAGACATCTAGCTCCCATTCAACATGGGGTTTGCAGCTTGGTAAAGATACATACTAAGAGTTAATAATCTGACACAGAATTAATAAATTGGGCAGAAAGATTCTCAAAATCATCACAGGCAGGGGTGTGCACAAGGGGGCAAGCAGGGGCACGGGCCCTCCAGTCAGTGGGGCACAGAACTCCTCCTGGGCCGGTGGGGGGAGAGCGAACACCTCAAGTCCTGGGCCAGACTGGGAGATCCAGTTCCTCCAGCTGCCACGGGAGAGTTCCTCTGGCCGCCAGGGAATGGGGGGAGCAGCAGGGGGCACAGAAAGTGCCCCTCCAAAAGCAGCCAAATTCTTATTCCTGTGCACGCCCCTGTCCCAGAGGCTGTCAAAGGCAGCAAATCAAATGAGGTTGTGGATATGTGAATCAGTGAGGGTGTCTGGCAAGGAAGGTGAGAGAACAAACCTGTAGTAGCCCTGTGACCACACATCCTTCTCTTTTTCCAAAGGTGTTAAGTGTGTTACTGGAGTGGAGGGAGCAGATGTTGAGATATGAGCCAGACTGGAAGGTTGAAAAGAGGTGTTTTGTTGTGGAAGAGAGTGTCAAAGGATGGTAGAGTGGTGATAATCCACAATTGAGTTGGGAGTGGAGGGTACTGAACAGTATAGATATCCTGTCCTGTAATTAATTAGTGGTTACATAAAGACCAGGTGGAGGCAAGTGGACAATGTTGAAAGAGGTGAAATGGTATTAAGAGTGGAATAATGAAGACTTCAAAACAATTAGTTAGGATTGCACATTCTAGATTGCACAGCTGCTTAAAAAAACCCCACACAATCTGCACTGTCACTTCCTCATTTTAAAACACGTCTGCCATTAAGGTTAGGTGCTTGAAGAGCAGAGTTGCTTCTTGTTAGGGAGGGTCTCAAGAAAAATGGTAATCTAAGATCAAAGTTACCATATTAAGGTAATGGGATTTTTAATTGAAAAAAAAATGCTTTATTTACTAAGTTAGTTGTCTACATATCTTGTTTAAGAATGTATATTTCATTTCACTTTATTTCACTTGGCTTGGTTTTATGTAAAAGTAGGGTTAATATGGGAAATAGATTTATCAGTAAGAGATTCACAAGCAGCATTTGTAATATGCCTTTTTCCAGAAGAACAGTAATTTTGTTAAATCAAACAAATTGTTCATGGAACTGCTTATGTACCAGTGTAGTTGACGTCCAGTGAAGGATGTTAGAATTAACAGTTTTATGGTATTTCTAAAATGAAATCACGGCTAAATTCAATAAGAAATAAGGAATGCAGATTCTCTGACTGTTTTTTAATCATTTGAACATGGACTGAATAATATATCTTCGGCCAGATTTGGACTATTACACTCTATGGAGACTTTCATGTAGTAACTTTACCTGTTTTAAATCCCACTTTAACAGATTAAGATACAAATCTTTACAAATTAAAAAATTGTGTTTGATAGTTTATTTACTCTGCTGCATTGCTGTTGATTTGCATTTTAACTACACGCCCAGAACTACTTCTGTTCACTTGCGTACTATTCCATTACAACTAAAAAATTTTATAGTGTACACTTGATGTGTTTTTTGGATTCCGTAGTTTATGCAAAAATACACCAGGCCATTATACAGCATGGTTCAAAACCTCTAATTTAAATTAAAACAAACTTGCTTTTAATAGAAAGCAACTCTTATACTATGGAACAAACTTGATTTGTTTATAAATACCATTTTGAATACTAGAATCCTGTAATCTGGGCACTCTTATCCATTTATTATTATTATTAACTATAAAATGCAAATATATTTTTCAGAATAAGCATTGCTTTGAACAATTGTTTTCTTCATTGCTATATACTATGTAAAATTCTAATAGATTAATCTAAATTTAAAAGAAGATACATCGCTTGTTAACATTTTCAGGGAAAATATTACAAGGTAGCTTGTCAGAACTCTTGGTTTATTTGATGTACTGGCAAAACCCCTGCTAAAATCCACTTATTGAACAAAGGTGAATATTTATAAATCAGCTTAAGCATGGAAGAAATAAATTACTCAACTTTTGCTTCTAATCCAGGGTTAGGTCATCTCTTATTTTACAATGAAAAAGATTATACCCTACCCTTCCTCCTCACTGTTGATTATCCCCAGGCATTGCAGACTCAAATATATTTCCTGTTAAGATTCTCTCTGAGTCCTTGACTCATTGGGTGCAGCTCCTGCTGTGAGGGTGGGGCAAAATATTTGTAAATCACTCTCAGCAAATGGAGCTTTAAAAAGAAGAAATAGCACAGGTGGCAATAATCTTTGCACTTAATTCCTGCTGGAACAAGTAGTAAAATGAGGAGTTCCTAACCCAAGAAGTCAGTTATGTTGGATCACAGGCCTGGTGTAGCTATACCACAAGGGCTAATGAAAAAAAATACTGCGGTGTCTGATAACGTGTTTCTCTTAGATGTTTACTGTAGTGTATCTTCCTGATATTATCTCCCTTAGGAGAGTAACACGTGAAAACTGAGCAAGAAATGTATTCTATGCTCAAAGTGTATGTATTTAGGGGAAAAAAACAACCTGGATGATGATTAGGAAAGTCCTTAAATATTTCCTAAATTGTGCCATATTCAAAGTGTTGATGAAACTGTCTGCAAATGCTTGTACTGACACATGAATTTAAACTAAATGCACATTAGTAAATATTTAAGAAAAGATAGAATTCTGGTAGAGTTGTGAAAAGCCCCCTTTTTTTCTGCCAGAAAAGAGTTTTTTAGGGTTTTTCACTCTTAGAATTAGTCACTATGAAGTATTTATGGGAATATTTAAAATGAAATTTCAACTGTTAGGGCTTAATATTTCTAGTGTTAAATGTGCAAGGAAAAACTTCAAAGGGGAAGTGAAGAGAACATCAAGGTTCCTCATATGCCTATTAGGAAACAAGTTTTAGAAAAAGTGGGGGAGGGGAATGGGTGAGACTCTTGATAATGAATGAGGTGTGTGCTTTGTGGGTGAAATCAACTGTCATTAGCTGAAGAGAGGTGAATAAGTGGAGTTTTGAACTCTAGGGAAGGTAGGCTTGTTAGAATCTAGCTACTACTTAGAAGCTGGACACGATTTCTAATAACTTGGTCCTATATAAAGCTAGCTAGTTGAATTTAATTTTTCAGTTTTGAATTCTAAGAACACCTCTACCCCGATATAACGCGGCCCTCGGGAGCCAAAAAATCTTACCGCGTTATAGGTGAAACCGCGTTATATTGAACTTGCTTTGGCCTCGAGCATTTCCGTTACTAATAGTCAGCAAACATGCCTGGCCCCGCCCCCTATCCGACCCCCACCTACTTCCTGCCCCCTGACTGACCCATCAGAACCCCCGACTCATCCAACCCCCCCGCCCCAATCACCTCTCCCAAGACCCCACCCCCTATCTAAGCCCCCCTGCTCCTTGTCCTCTGACTGCTCTCTCCAGAGACCCCCCACATCCCTAATCATCCCCAGGACTCCCACGCCCTATCCAATGCCCCCGTTCCCCGTCCCCTGACCGCCCTGCCCCCAGAACCTCTGAACCATCCAACCGCCCTGCTCCCTGTCCCCTGACCACCCCCCAAGACCCTTTGCCCCTTATCTAACCCCTCAGCCCCAGCCCGGCACCCTTAACACACCTCTCAGAGCAGCATGTCGGAGCCAGACATGCTGACGCGCTGATTCGCTGGAGCACACAGCCCCGCCCCCCAGAGCGGTGCTTTACCGTGTTATACCAAATTAGTGTTATATCGGGTCACGTTATATCTGGGAAGAGGTGTATTACTCATTCTAATTGTGATATATGCAAAAGCTGCGTATCAATACTGCTAATGAGATTCATGGTTACCAAGCAGGATTCATTTATCTGACTCATCATTACTAAACTTGAAGAAAAATGGTAGGAAACAAGTAATGGAATGCAATGAAGTAAGAAAAACAGAATTATTTTAAAATGAAAATATTTTCAATAATTAGGTAACAGGATTTTCACTCATCTGAAAAAGTGCAGAAATTCTTTCTTGATATTCTACAAGATCCAACTCAGCTAAATTGGAAGAGCAGAACATAGAGTTGGATCCTGCAAGTAGGATGTTTCCTACACTATTGTGATGTACCAGTGATGATTTAGGTCCTTGTTCTAGGGCTTCCAGCGGCTGATTCATTCAGGAACAGTGTATTCATCTGACAATCAAAGGTAAAGACGAACAATTATGTCATTAAAGAGCTGAAAGGCAAAGACTTGAACTAGAGAAGCTCAGTATAACACTACATCAGCAGCTTAAAGAAATTATAGAAGCACTTTACACTGTATATATTCTTCTAGCTTAATTTTAGATCCACTACTAGATTTTGTAAGTAAACAAAAAAGGGGGCGGGGGAAGGGTGGTATGGTAGGATGACAGATGGCTAATCAAGGATGAGAAATGTTAAAGGTTAAATATTATAAAGGTTAGAAACATATATACAGTAGTAAAATGTATTCTTTCTTTTTCTGTCTTTCTCATTGGTCTGTCTGAAAAAGAAACTGCAAATTAGTGTGTGAATTGGTGAAGATACCATAAAAATGCAGAGAAAAATATGGCAAGAAGTTTTTTGTCACTCAATGAAAATAAAACTTGAACTTCAGCACACTTTTAAACCTCAATGAGAGAAATAATTCCTAAGTAACTTGTGAAAATTAGGGGGGAAAAAACCCTCAAACACTTGTCCATCTTCATGATTGGTTGGCTGGGAAAAAAGCATGATTGATTTCTTGACTCATAATTACGCTTGGTAGAATGCAAGACTCTGGGCTTGATTGTCCTTTCACTTTTACAGCTGTAACTGCAGTAGACTTCTCAAATGGCAGGGGGCCAGTTAGGGTAGACACAGACATTTTTAACTTTAACACTTTAGACAAGGTATCAGACAGTAACTCTAGAGCAGTGGTTCCCAAACTTGTTCCGCTGCTTGTGCAGGGAAAGCCCCTGGCGGACTGAGCCAGTTTGTTTACTTGCCGCGTCCGCAGGTTCAGCCGATCGCGGCTCCCCGTGGTCGCGGTTCGCTGCTCAAGGCCAATGGGAGCTGCTGGAAGCAGCGCGGGCCAAGGGACATACTGCGGCGGAACAAGTTTGGGAACCACTGCTCTAGAGGCAACCCATCTGGGCATCAGCGCAAGGAGAGGCAAGCAGAAGATAGCCTCTACAACCCTCCCTAGAAATTGAAATGCAGAGCCTCTCAATCTCTCTAAAGATTGTCCAACTCACCTAAAGAAGCCTCATGTGAGTCTTCTTATTTAGAGGCCTGCCAGGGTTGAGATCCTGGGCATGTTACTACCAAGGAATTATCAGAGTCTTCTAACATTGCTCAAGAATCCCTGCAAATCTACACTCCTTCCCCCAATACTCTGGCAGGTGAAGGGTTTGATGCCTAACTTGCAGTGCGGGTGGATGTGCTTTCCCTCAAGCCCTTTAGTCCCATGCCCTACTTCCTTTACTAGCCACACTTTAAGAAGCGGAATTCTTCCTCCTAACTTCCAGGACCTACTGCCCACAGTTCAAATTGTGTGAATCAAATACATAAGTGTCAAAGACCTGTATCAAAATCCTAGCCTTGACACCAACTCTTAGCCCATCTGAATCTACAGATAATATTGCAACTTCACCACAGTATGTCAGGAAGTCAGCTAACAAATCTCAACTGTGCAGTTAACCAACACATTGTAGTTCTGCCAGCACAAACTGAGAAGTGTCTTGAAGTCCAGATGACCCAAAAAGAGTCCTAGAATCCAGAATCTGAACCATGCCATGGTACCAGTAATTCAAACCTATTAAACAGCCTGTCAGAAGCTGTTACAGGTGAGGAAGGATAAGATTTGAGGTGAGTGCGAGATGTAGCAGGAGAATGACTTACTCCTTCTTTGCATGCACTCCATGCATCTGAAGAAGTGGGTTTTTTAACCCACGAAATCTTATGCCCGAATAAAACCATTAGTCTTTAAGGTGCTACCTGACTCCTCATTTTTGTGGATACAGACTAACACGGCTACCCCTCTGATACTTGCTTCTTTGCAAAACCCATTATGGATAGACTCATCTTGGTGCTTGTTACAGTTGATGGAAATTGTCCAATGAGGAGTTGTCTTGTAAGAGAGCCTACGTGCCTGGCCACTGTGGACAATGCCCCCTAAGCTGCGTGGTCTGTTTTCCCGAGTGCTGGCGCAGTGGCTGGTGTTTCTTTACTGGTATAAGCAACAGAAATATTTAAGTAGTCCTATAGCCCCCAACCTTGGTTGGGGCTCTGTTATGCTAGGTACTGTACAAAAATAGAATAAGAATGCTGCCCTAAAGGCCTAGGCTGTCCTAAATTTATATCTAACTACTGTCATTATATTGAAATTTATAATGAGTGTGAGGAGGACTTTGATCAAAACATAGTCCACATTTTACACAAGGGTCACTAAAGGCCCTAAATTTATTAAAGCAGTTGAAGTTTCAATATGGAATTTACAGATTACAGGCTGACACTATAGTCAGAATTTCATTGGAAATCCGGATTGCTATGACTAACAAGAAAGAACTGGAACCACACAAACACAAAATAGAGGGTTTGAGAAGCTATGGAAGCTTTCTGATACTTAGCCACAATGATTGGTCCCTAATAAAACGTCACAGTGAGTCTAAAACAAGCAGAAGAGGCAGAAATGTGGCTGATGGAACATGTTTGTTCCTTTTATTCTAGCATTCCAAATTGAAAAAATGGATTTCTATCCTATTCAGTGAAGGCACTTGTATCAAAGATCATTGTGTCAGTATTGAGGAGAAGTTTCTAAGTAAAATCATGGAGGACAGGACAATTTCAGAATTTTCGTAATGTTTTAAAAAGACATGCTCTCTTTTGAACAAGCTCTAACAAGTCAAACATATTTTTAGCACATCGAAGCTGATTTTATCAAAAAGTCATCCTAGATACATGCAGCAAAAGCAAATAAGTTGGGAATTGGTATCTAGTGCAAATACAAAAGGATAGGCCTAACTAGTTAATATGTCAGGAATTCAAGACACGAGGACAGAATTACTTGGACAATGAAGACTTTTCATTTCGGGCAATATGCATATATCTTTATGGCTTCAGGAATAAATATGTTTATGAAGTGATTACATGTAGTGTGTTTAATTTCATAAAACTTTGTGGTTTTTAAAAAAAATGTTTTTCCCTAGGGTGGGGACAGCTGGGTTCTTCTGGGTTGAGGAAAAAAAACTTGCAATCCACTGAAGTCCAAACTTGTGAGTTGTGGGTTATTGGAGTTAATTGAAAGTGACATTTTACACTGAGGAAACCCTGATTCCCAGCATCAAGGAGTTAATCCTGTTTGTGTCATAGAACAGGCTTTCAGTTGAATTAAGTGCTAAAACAAAGGCTTAGGTGCTTCTCTTGTATCCTTTATCGCATACAGATTTATCTATTTATAGTAATGCTTATGTGGAATGGGGTAATGGAGAACTATTTTAAAGACTAATACTGTATGTAGCTGAGTTTTAGCTGTTACTGGGCTATTTATAAGTCTGTATCAAAGTTAGCAATTAGAATATATTTTTAACTAATCAAAAAATCTTAATTTCTGCATCATATGATGTAAATATACCTATTATGCTCACAAATGTGAGAGCTGCTAAATGCATTTATGCATTGTGAAGTATTGTCTACAGTTGACCTAGTTAATGCATTTTTATCTAATATACAACAGAGGGTCCTGTGGCACCTTTGAGACTAACAGAAGTATTGGGAGCATAAGCTTTCGTGGGTAAGAACCTCACTTCTTCAGATGCAAGAAGTGAGGTTCTTACCCACGAAAGCTTATGCTCCCAATACTTCTGTTAGTCTCAAAGGTGCCACAGGACCCTCTGTTGCTTTTTACAGATTCAGACTAACACGGCTACCCCTCTCATACTTATCTAATATAGTCACTTTTTGCGTGAATTTTGTTTTAAATTAGGAGAGCATTACATTAAATGGAAAAATATACCTTATATTGATTACTTGAATTGATAGCACCTAGGGGCTCCAGTCTAGTTTAGGAACCCATTGCAGTAGGCACTGTACAAATGCATACTAGGAGACAGTTCCTGACCTGAGGAGCTTACAATGTATGTTAACAGGACAAAAGATCTGAGGGAAAACTGAGGCACAGAGAAATGAAGTGACTGTCCCAAGGTTTTTGAGGGTTTGTGTGTGTAGGGATAGTGAGGTGTCAGTGATTTATAGCTTTTTGCATCTTTAATTTTTATAATATAAAAGGATTAAATAACTCATTATAGGTGTGGCTGATAGCACCACCTCTTGAGATCTCCAGACTCTTCTCACTGTAATGCTGTGTGTTCAGTTCTTTATAGTTTTACCAAACTTATTAAAAAAAAATTGTGATTAATCACATTTTTAAACAATAATAGAATACCATTTATTTAAATATTTTTGAATGTTTTCTACATTTTCAAATATATTGATTTCAATTACAACACAATACAAAGTGTACAGCGCTCACTTTATATTTATTTTTCATTACAAATATTTGCACTGTCAAAAACAAAAGAAATAGTATTTTTCAGTTCATCTAATACAAGCACTGTAGTCCTATCTCTTTATCATGAAAATTGAACTTATAAATGTAGAGTTATGTAAAGCCAGTCGCTCAAACAATTTGTTTACATTTGCAGGAGATAATGCTGCCCGCTTCTTGTTTTCAATCTCACCTGAAAGTGAGAACAGGTGTTCCCATCACACTGTTGTAGCTGACATTGCAAGATATTTATGTTCCAGATGTGCTAAAGATTCGTATGTCCCTTCATGCTTCAACCACCATTCCAGAGGACATACATCCATGCTGATAATGGGTTCCGCTCGATAACAGTCCAAAGTAGTGCGGACTGACGCATGTTCATTTTCATCGTCTGAATCAGATGCCACCAGCAGAAGGTTGATTTTCTTTTTTGGTGATTTGGGTTCTGTAGTTTCCACATTGGAGTGTTGCTCTTTTAAGACTTCTGAAAGCATGCGCCACACCTCATCCCTCTCAGATTTTGGAAGGCACTTCAGATTCTTAAACCTTGTGTCGAGTGCTGTAGCTATCTTTAGAAATCTCACATTGGTACTTTCTTTGCATTTTGTAAAATTTGCAGTGAAAGTGTTCTTAAAATAAACAACACATGCTGGGTCATCATCCAAAACTACTAAAGCATGAAATATATGGCAGAATGCGGGTAAATCACAGAGCAGGAGACCTACAGTTCTCCCCCAAGGAGTTCAGTTACAAATTTAATTAACACTTTTTTTTTTTTTTAAACGAGTGTCATCAGCATGGAAGCATGTCCTGTGGGATGGTGGCTGAAGCATGAAGAGGCATACAAATGTTTAGTATATCTGGCTCGTAGATACCTTGCAATGCCAGCTACAAAAGTGCCATGTGAATGCCTGTTCTCATTTTCAGGTAACATTGTAAATAAGCGAGCAGCATTATCTCCCATAAATGTAAACAAACTTGTTTGTCTTAGCAATTGGCTGAACAAGAATTAGGACTGAGTGGACTTGTGGGCTCTGAAGTTTTACATGGTATTGTTTTTGAGTGCAGTTATGTAATGAAAAATCTACATTTATAAGTTGCACTTTCACAATAAAGAAAGTGCACTTATAGTGCTTTTATAAGGTGAATGGAGAAATACTATTTCTTTATCATTTATACAGTGCAAATATTTATCAAAAATAATAAGTGAGCACCATACACTTTGCATTGTTATAATTGAAATCAATATATTTGAAAATGTAGAAAAAGATCCAAAAATATTTAATATATTTCAATTGGTATTCTATTGTTTAACAGTGCAATCAAAACCATGATTAATCGTGATTACTTTTTTAAATTTTGATGAATTTTTTTGAGTTAATCATGTGAGTTAACTGCAATAAATTGACAGCCCTACTTTTAACTGTTCAGGTTGAAATTTTTTGGCTGTCTCTGGTTGAGTTCTTTGGGTAAATTTCCGCTGAAACAGTTCAACTGTTTCTGAAAATTAGGCTAGGAAAAAATGTGGTGTTTTGCTCATGTTAAATTCTGGTGACCTTTCCTTTGGAGTAGGGATGTGAACTTTGGCAAGGGGGTGGCCTTTGTTGCAGAAATGTGCCTTTTGCCATTCTTGTAAAAATTTATCTAAATTTGGCCTTTGAAAAATTGACAGCTCTCACATGCATAGTAGACTACTTAGATTTTTAGCACCGAAATTTCCTGAAGATTCCTTTCACACTGGGCATGCCGCAGCCCTGGGCTGAGCAGAACTTTGCAGTTCCAACTCTGGGTTGCTTTGGGCTGTGCTGGGTCTGGGCACCTGAAATGAGAGCAAGGACTCTGTCTATGCTGTGCTCTCAGTGGTCCACTGTTGAACCCAGGTAATGTGCAAAAGAAGGGTACATGAATTGATTGCAGAAGGGTTGAGAGCGGGATCTGTGGAGAGCAATGTGGGAGTAGATGGGGACAAGGAGCTCAATTGAGGTGTGTGTGTGGGGGGGAGACTGATGCCAGCTCGGAAGGAAGAAGTATGTGTAGGGAGGCCATTTACATGTTCCTGGAATACCTGACATTCCAGCACTTCCAGGAACAGTGTAGGCTCATCCCTGCCAACATAGCCTTGTATGCATGGTGCGTGCAAGATTGTGCCCACACAGGTGCTGCTGTTTTCCACAGCATACCACCCCTCGAGCCTGACCTCACATGCACCATGTGTACAAGGTCATCCTGGTGGGGCCAAAGCATTGGCTGTTCAAAATGGCATCCTCCATCTGATACTGGACAAAACCATGTTCAGTACTGGACAGGTACAAACCAGCCAAAAAGAGGACTGTCTGGTATAAAACTCTACAAAGATGTAGAAAACTCTCATTAAAGATGTGCTGGTGGTGGGGTTACAACTGGAGGCCAAGTTAGGGGTGGGGGAGAAACAGGTTGGCTGAGAAGTTGGTATGGGGGAACTATGTAGACAGAGACTGGGCCTCGGACTAAAAGCCTAAAGAATGGAGACTCTCACTGGCGAGGTGAGGAGAATGGGACTGGGACAGGGAGACTGGTAAGGAAGAGAAGACTGGGACAGGTAGGAGGGAACTGGGCAGAAGGGATTACTGGTAGGGGCAAAAGTCTATACACACGAATCTTCAAAGAGTGGAATGGCACCCAAGATTCCTCATTTTAGCCATTCCTCTGCTGAGAGCACATACTATGAAATACACTGGCAAAGTGTCTTCCCTCTAGTGTTGGTCCACATGGAGAATGACAAGGTTATCTCTGCAACCTTAATTTGCACCCCCCACGTGCATACACTATGATACACTCTTGAATTACATGATCACATACTATTTTTTTCCACAGGTCCCCTGCCTCATTCAGTACATAGGGTGGGACCTGCAGGGTTGTGAAGTCAAGAAGACTGTTCTCTGTACGGCCCTGGCTTCATTTGTTGCCGATATGGCAATTTCTTGCAATATCACTGAAAAAACCTTACTGAATTAAGTTTAAGTAACTTTGGAGTCCATTGTGTTAAATATGCAAATTGTATGTTTTACCATGGCATTGTATGTAACTTCTGTATGGGGGAAGATGTGACCAGTATAAATGCTGGCAAACATTATGAGCTTCAGAGGACTATTTGTGACAGTGTGCCAGACAAGAAGAAACATGTGGAATAAACAAAGTTATGTGGGTTTCCCAGGAAATCTCTAGAGGGAGATATATGCAAATGTACCACCTCCAGTTGTGCAATAATTGAGTATTTTGCAGCTTTGCCCTGAGGAGACCTTTGTCTGCTGATCAGCTGTCATATGAGTACCAAATCAAAGGCCCAAACTGTATAAAGGAAAGAGTGAACTATTCACGAGTGTTCTTGTTCTGAGCTGAAAGTTGTTATGAACTTGTAACCACAGAAAAACCCCTTGGTGTAATGTGAAGGACTGACCACCTACCAGAGTCCTTGCTGGAGTTGAGAGTGATCTCTAGTAAGCTTTTTAGAGTGCATGTAGGTTATTTTATTGTTTTTCATTTGCTTTATCTGTAATACTTAAACCTTTAAGAATAAATGTGTTTGCTTAGAAAGAACTGTATGCTAACTTATAACTGGGCAATTACACTATAGCCTGTAAGGAGAAAGTAAAGCGCAGAGGCAAGCCTGTAATGAGATCCACAGATCCAACCCACCCTGAATGGGCTGTTCGTCGGGTAAAGATATGAGGTTAAAATTGGCTTTCAACGTTTGTTCTTTGCAGGATTGTTCTACTTGTTTTAATTTTCCTTATTGATATATTGGTTAGGATTTTCTTAGGCTGTGGAAGTGTCTCAACTAACAGTTTCTTAGAGGTGGAGGTTTAGTCTGTCTCTAAGGCTGCATAGAGCAGAGACCCAGTGTCATGGATTAATGAGGTCCACAAATCCAAGAAAGGAAATTTTCAGGTAAGGCATGGATACATTACTCAGTTCTGTGTTTGGAAAGAAGCAGAATGGTGTACTTGTATCACATGAGGCTGATGAAGTACTTTCAAGTCAGTTAGTAACTAAAGCTCAATGCAATGCAATGTAATGGTTTGTAATATCCAGGTGGTCAGTCTAGATCAGTGGTCCCCAACCTTTTTGTGGCCAAGAGCATATTCATGTTTTCAGAAGAGTGTGGCGGGCGCCAACAATTTTTCAAAGCTTATTTTGCATTTGTACATTAAATAATACGAAAAACATATTTAATATTACATAATATATGAATCCGTAAGATAAAAAGGTAATTTTACATGTAAAAGGTATTAATTAAAATTATTCGGCAATTGCTCTTTCACCTTACCATGTGAATTTGCTCTTTTTTATCTACCTGTAAGAAAAATTAAGGCGTTTTTACAAAATAAATATCATAAACAGTTTTCATCTTATTTATTTTTAAAAAGTAAAAGATTGTTGAACTGCTGGTCCAAATATGTTTATTATTCTTACTTTAACATAGCCAGTTATGGTTAATTAAAAATATTTTGTATTGTTACTTGTATCTGGATTTCAATAAACAAACAAATATGAAAAAAGGTTAAACACAAGTTAATCATACGCGCTCATCAGCACTTAATGGAAAATAGGTATCATTAATTCACGTGGTTTTTCTAATAAAGTCAGTGTGATTTTTGGCACTGCATTTCTTCAGCCAATTTTTCGAAGTTGGGAGAGTAGGATGATATTCCCGTTTGTAAGCAATCGTCAAGATGGGTATCTGTAAGCTGAGATCTGTATTTTGATTTTATGATGTTCATTGTTGAAAACAGAACTTCGCATAGATAAGTGGAACCGAAATAAGATTTTATTTTGTATGCTACATTTTTTAAGGCAGGAAACTTTTGTCGGTCAACAGATTCCAAAAGTTTTAATCTGTTGCGCAGGATTTTAGAACAATATCATTTTGAAGGTCTAAAATCTCCAGTTCAACTTCTTCTGTTCTTACTTGAATGAGACTCGCAATTGATGTAGCCATTTCTGTTACCTCTATTTGGCAAGTAAAAGCATTCAAAAGAAAGGCACCTACAGGCTCAATGATGGTGAACTGTTGAAATCTCTTTTCAAGTTGTTCCAGAAGTGTTTGAATGTGGATAACAAATGGTGATGGGTTAAAATCACCATCACATACCATTTTCTTCATACTTGGGAAATGTATGAGTATCTTCGTCTTCATATGTGACATCCACAAGATCAGTTTTGCTTTGAATGATTTTACAGAACCTATGATTTGAGCCACATGTTTGTCTTTTTTCCCTGGAGCTCAAGATTTAAAATGTTCAATTTGTCAGTGATGTCGGCAAGAAAAGCCAAGTCCATTAACCAGCTGGAGTCTTCTAGTTGCTCAAAGTTCTGATTTGTGGACTTCAGAAATTCTTTCATCTCTTCAATTAGGCTTAAAAAACACGCAAGAACTTTACCTTTGCTCAGCCATCGTACTTCTGTGTGCAAGATAAGATCAGATTGTTTATCATCAACATCTTCCAACAGGGCCTTAAAAAGTTGGTGTTGCAAAGGTTTTGCTCGAATAGTTAATTATTTTAATAATGACATTCATGACGTGTTTGAAAAAAAGAACTTTGCACAAAGCTTCTTGGTGGATAATGCAATAAGACATAAAGTTCGGGAAGGATTCATCTTGCAGAGTGCAATGAATCCATTGGCGCTGCCAATCATTGCTGGTGCCCCATCAGTGGTGATCGCAGACAGCTTGTGTAGTGGCATACTGATTGATGTTGTGTATGATTTGAACAAATTATAGATGTCCTCACCCTTTGTTTGCCCTTTCATAGGCAATACTTTTAGTAACTCTTCTTTTACGGTGAAGTCACTAAATACCATCCTCACCATCACTGCCAACTGCACTGTATCTGATATATCTGTCGACTCATCGAACTGCAGTGAAAACCAGTCACATATTTCCAAGTCATCCTTTAGCTGAGTTTGCATGTCGCTTGAAATTGCATGTATCCTCCTCGTAACTGTGTTGTCTGATAACTGCAAGCCTTGTATTGCTGACAAAATCTCACGCTTGTTAGAAAATCCTTGAAACAGGCAATCCGCACCAGTCAAAAATGCTTCCTTCAACAATTCACCATCTTGAAAGGGTTTTTTCTTCTTTGCGAGCAGATGAGCAATTTTAAAGGAAGCAATAGTTGCACTTTTAGACTTTGCCACTTTTCTAGTGGAAACAGATTGCTGGGCAGATAGGTTTGATTTGAGTTGATTAATTTTCTTCTTTCTCAGCTCAGATTTAAGTGGGTGGCTAATGTAAAAAGAGCTGTGATTAGTTTTGAAATGGCATTCGTCATTGTTTTTTCGGCACTGCAACAATACCACTGCACAATAAGCAAACACATTTCCCTTTATTTTCAATAAAACAATAGGATTCTTCCCACTCTGCATTGAAATAATACATACGTTGTCTTTTATTTGAACCACTTGTTTTGGGGCAAAATGTTTAAAAAAAAAAAATCGCAAAGCATGAGAAAACAGCAGTATCAGTGGAAGAACACTCACATAATATACAGAAATACGGGTCACTGACATCCCACTGCGTGCGCCAGTGCCAGCAGAAAAAAAAAGAGCGGCGATACACGAGAGACGAGAGGTTGGAACCAACAGCATGCGCATGAGACAGCCTACATCTGCACTACCATGACACTACTAAACCTGGTAGGCCGTTCCGGCAAACGAAAATGAGACCAGTTTGCGCTTGTCACTAGGTGGGTGCACATACATGCCCCGGCGGGTGATGGCACCCGCTGGCACCGCGTTGGAGACCACTGGTCTAGATGATCTAATGGTCCCTTCTGGCTTTAAACTCTGAATCTGTGAATGAGGAAAGTAGCACAGGCCATTTTGTGTACTGAATGATGCAGGGGTGCTCTGGATAAGGGTGCAGATGGATGAACTATGTGATCATGTAATTAAAGATAGTATCATAATGCTTAATACACAGAAGGGGACTTTATTAAAATTGAACGGGCAACCTTAATTCTGGCATTTCTTAACTTTTGAGTGCTTGACTTTGCAATCTTAATGTTCTTTCAGTGTAATTTTTTGTGTAAAATATAACTTCATTTTGAAATGGGGTTACTGCACACAAGACAAACTTGACAAAAGCAAGAAAATGAAAAGTTAAGCCATTTAACAGCATATACTCTCTATTTTCTCTACCCACAGGCACATACCTTACCTATAACTACCATATGCCACAGACAAGGCGCTGCAACCTCAACTCTGGGCACTTTTTTGCCCTTCTTCACACTCCCCTTTACTGGATTTTGTGCCCCTCAATGTTAGTAATTGTGCATATTTGTACTAATTTTTATTGGGAGTAGGTAGTTTGGTAAAGGATTGTGAGTACTAGGGCTGTTAAAGGGGGTGATGGAAGGCTGACCTCTGTAAGGGGCAGAGTTACAGTTGTGATGTCTTTTGTGATGTGTGGTAGTTGTGGTGATGGTAAGGTGTGTCTCTGTGTGTGCAAGGGTTGAAGATATGTACTGCTAAATGGCTTAACATTTGATTTTCTTGCCTTTGTGGGTTTCTATCAGGTGTTTTGTGCATTCATTTGCTAGATTTTATTTTTAATGCTTAATTGAGAGTAAGGATTGGATGGAGGCATTGGAGTCAGACGTATAGGAGGGGTAGGAGTGCATCTGCTGATGGAGATGGTGCATGAGTCCTTCTGTGTTGTAGGGTTAAAGATGACAGAAAAATGCACTTCCTGATAGTGAAGGTTTTAAGGGCACCTGGCTACTATCAGTGTTTCAGGCTTGCATGGACACTGCATAAACTTTGTTATAATGTGAATATGGGCTAGAAACAATCCTAAATCCAACTTTTATAAAAGTCCAAAGCTACTTATTACATCAGACTTAGGACTTGACTTCTCTCCAAATTTTGAGTACATCGGTCAGCAGTGAAAAGTAGGTCTGCTAAGGAAAAAATTTCAGTCCAAATTCAAAGGTTTCCTAATGATAACATTTTATGGAGAGAAAACAAACATAAACTTAAGAATGCATTCAAAGGTCACAAAAATTAAAACTGAAACTTTTCATCAGTTGGCCATTCACTGTAAGAGAAGAAACAGATTTATGCCCAATTTCAAGCCCATTTGAGAATTCAGCTGTAACTATGCAGGTATAATAATACATATATAATATATACATACACAAAAAATTGTTGAACATTATTTAGTTTGTAAAGTCAAGGAATCGAAAATTAGGAAATGTCAGACTGACTGTTTTGCCTGTGCAACCTTAATTCTCCCCCTTTTGTGTCCAGCCTGTGCACTAGGAGTCCTGTTGGGGAAAAGAAATAGTCGTGATTAACTGATTACACACTATCATAATGCCTGTGCCCTCAAGGGAGCAGAACTAAGTTTGCACTGGCTATCGTAAAACTGATATTTCCTAACTTATAATTGATTGACTTTGCAATCTAAATGTTCTTTTAACATAATTTTTATATGAAATGTAACAGGACTTTTTAAAGAGAAAAAGCTAAAAAGCCTTCTATTTACAACTGTAACAACCCCCTCAATCATCAACTGTAGGGTTTGAAACCTGAACCTACCGTGCAGTTTGAACTACAGGCGTTAATTACATTAGCTTGCAGCAGAAGAAGGCTGTTATTCCAGAGGGTAGCATGTGTTTCTATCTAGGGCAGGTGGAGAGCCCAGCCCATCTCAGCTTGGCTTGGCTTCCAGCCCTCCCATTTCACCTACCTACAACTCCCAGGTGTTCCCATTGTGGTAGCAATGGTAGTGTTGCTGCTGCTCTTATTTTGGTGGTCACAGGAGAACCCAGTTCTTACCGATGTTTGTGTTCAGCTAGTAATTTTGGTGAGTTGAAAATTTTTCCTAAGGAATGCAAGGGGGAGAGGATGACTTTTTAACAGTTTAATTCAACTAAACCTGAATGGAATTTCCTGGGACAAAGAAAAGACACTTCTCTAGCCTGAGGGATTTCTCCATTCCTAATTTCAAAGGTCATCTGCAAACAATGGAGGTACTGGAACTTTTCAAAAATTGCATGAATGTTTTATAGTGTAAATTTAGGCAACCTGAATATAGGCATCACCACCAGCTCTCCCCCGTGAATATAGACACACACGCATTCTGAACAAACAAATTTTAGTTAATGTATGTATTTTCAGTAATTATATCTATAGATATAATTAATGAACAACCTACTGGTTGTCACTTTAACATTATTGTTATTATTTTGGCTTTGTTCCAAGTCAAGCTATTTTCCTGTAATAATAAAGAAGAAAACCGGAGTCTGCAGCGTCCAAAGCTAACTAAAGCTTATTAAGAGTCTGTATAAATACTAATTTAATTATAGGTAGCACAAAGGATTAGCAGACTTTCTTTGATCAAAGTATAAACAGTGTCAAGTGCAACTGTTAAATTTAGGAGGCCATGAGTAACCAACCTGTTGAAGTGTTCAAAAATATTTAAATAGTCAAATATACTACATTATGGAGGTATTGTCTAAATTATTGAGGGAAATTCTTTTATTTTAATTTTGAGGACTCAGATATTATGGTGTCAGGGACCATATAATACGTAATTTTTTGTAAATTAGGCAAGCATGTTAAATCACAACAGAATTAATCACCTTTAATACATGTTAGTTGATACAGCACTGTCAACTATCTGTGGTAATTTTGAGTGAAAGGTTCTGTTCTTTCCTTAGCAAGTGAGAGGCACTTCATCCACATACTGTTAATGCTCTCTTTTTTGGAAATGTATTAATCCTTACAAACAAAATATATTTCTTATAGTGGCTTCATTGGGAACCCACCTCTCTCACAATGTCTCAGAGCCTGGGCTCCAGTCCGAGCCTAGACATCTACACTGTAGTTGTATAGCCCAGCAGCCCAAGCCCTGTGAACCCGAGTCTGCTGCAGATCTTTTATTGCAGCGTAGATGTACCCTTAAATTACCATGTGTCTGATTTCCTCCTCACTCTCACCAGTAAAAAATATGAGTCACTATATTTGAAGTCAGTGGTGTTGCACCAGTGTAGAACAGTATAAGCGGTGGGAGAATTAGGCCCTTTGGTTCCAGGTCTAGGAGAAAAAGAATAACTAAGGCCTTGTCTACAACTGGGGATTTCAGCCATAAATCACCAGTCCTAGCTGTGTCAGGTTGGATTCAAAATAGAAAAGGCAGATGTTGGAGTGTCTTAGAAATTCGGCATGTGAGAAGCAATGCAATCAGAGACAGATCTGTGGGCAGTGAGATGGTCAAAGGTGTGTAGTAATTGCAGTCTTCTCACATGACTACCATCGCCACATATATAAGGTGTATATACTATATATAATTTCGTCCTTAGTCAGGTTTCAAAATATTCAGTCATGTGCTTGTCTTGAAGTACTTGTTGATCTCAAAGGAAGTCCCAGAATAATTTGCCTTTGTCCAGGGATGCTGGGGTACTTTTATTGCTTACTTTAAGAAAGTCTTGATCAGAAGTTGGTTCATCAAATCTAACCTCCTAGCAGACTCTTTTCACCCTTGCTTTGTTGGAGTTATGGGAGGAAATGTTAAACTTCCAAATGTCAAATTTATCTTCTGTGCTGGAAAATCAGTTCTACATATTTGCAACCACACCCTTCTATGACTGAGGTCTCTTTCCAGTTAATTATGTTCATCTGTTCTATGGAATGCTGAACTTTCAGAATACTGGATGGATGGAAATTTCATGAAGAATGTGATGTTTATAGCAAATCTTCTTTCCAATAATAAGCATTTACATGGTACTATTTTTTTAAATTAGTAGGCTTAATATCAAAACACCTATATAGGTGTTTAGATTTAACATAAAACTTTGCGACTATTCTCCTTTGTTTATAACCCTAATGGGGTGCTAACTCTCCCCAGAGAGTACATTTACTTTTGACTGAAGTTGCTGTATAGACTTGGAGCTTTCCTGCACTAGGGAAACTTTTGAAAAAATTGCCACAGTTGCTCATACTGGCTATCACTGCTTTCAGCATCATGAAACTTAGGCCTTACCTTCAGTGGATTTCAGCCACTGCCATAGCTGTATTGGGATTGTCCTGGCAATACAGGAGGAAAGACAAGATCCAAGCAGTGTGGTTTAATTAGTCTGCAGCTTTATTAACTCATCTAAGAAATACCTGATGATAAATTGTACAGTGTAGGTTATCACACTTTCTTCATTGTTCCCACCTCTTTAGGGGCTGCTGTCAGCTTGTCCCTGCCCATTGCTAGGACCCCACGGCCTTCCTCTTGCATGAGGGTTAAATGGAGTTGGGAAAAAGGGGTTTGATTCCCTGCTCTACCAGGTGTTGAGTCCCCACCCTTTCTCTGACTTCCTTAGGAAATGCCTTCCCCCAAGTCTACTTCCAGCTCTGGTTTAGTTTATCAAGGAACTGGACCCTCTATGGAACAAGTACCTGCACTGGACACCTGCCACAAAAAGGCACTAGCAATTAGCTTGACTGCCTCCCCCCATCCTGAGGCAGGTACACAGATAGTTAACATTCCCTCCCTAATATTGGCCCAAAAATATCTGCTCCCCAGTCATAAAAGTGTACCTCATTGTCCCTAAGCTCAGGTTCTCATTATGATATTTCTTGATTGCTAATTACTGGTCTTTCCCCATTCAGGTATAAATTTAATCACCTCATGATTCACACACCTTCTGCTTTTGTCAACCGGTGGAGGCTTGGCAGCTCCCTGCTGTATTCTTCACTCTAACGTTTTGGATGAAATTATAATTCACTCCAGGAAAAGGTCCTGCATCTGCCTCAAATCTCTCGATGATCTAGTCAACCCCTGTACAAATTTCCAAAAGATTTTCATGAAGGTGGATGATGATCACATTGGTGGCTGCTTCCTGGCTTCCAAAGAATGTGCAAGGGGCATCAGCATGTTCCAAGAACATGCACCTCCTTCCATGTCAACTCAGGATTGCTTCGCCACTGAGCCCCAACTATGAACTTGAGTTGAATTGGCACACCCTCCGTTGTGTCTAGTGTACAATACTGTGTCTGCAGATCCTCACACCAGCTCACGTGACCTGTTCTCTTGTTCATGAAATCGGATATAGTAAAATTAGCTATTCACGCTGCTAGACTCTGATTTTCCACCTGGGACTTCACATTTGTCCTAGACACATTTTGAGTGTTTATCTGCCTGAGCCCCTAGATAAGAGTGGGACAGCTTTTGCTGCCCTGATCCTGAATGAGTGGAAATAGAATTTATATGTGTTTTGCCATGATGGGGTTCTCTGTCTGCAGTAGGGCAATAGATGGCACGCATATCCCTATCTTGGCACCAGACCACCTTGCCAAAGAGTACATAAACGGAAAGGGAAACTTTTTTCAGTGGTGTTGCGAGTGCTGGTGGATCACAGGAGGCATTTCACCGACATCAATGTGGGATGGTCAGGAAAGGTGCATGATGTGTTCCTAAAGATGTGCATAGGTTTGTTCAGAAAGCTGCAATCAGGGACTTTCTTTCCAGACTGCGAAATAACCATTGATGTTGAAATGCCAATCGTGATCCTAGGAGAACCAGCCTACCCCTTGCTTCCATGGCTTATGAAGCCATACACCGGCTATCTGGACAGCAGTAAGAAGCGGTTCAAAAATAGGTTGAGCAAGTGCAAAATCATGGTAGAATGTGCCTTCGGGTGTTTAAAAGTTTGTTGGCAAAGTTTGCTTACTAGAGTAGACCTCAATGAAAGCAATATCCCAATTGTTATCACTGCCTGCTGTGTGCTCCATAATATCTGTGAGGCAAAGGGAGAGATGTTTCCACAGGGGTGGAGCGTGGAGGCGGATAGGCTGGTGGGTAATTTTGAGCAGCCAGGTATCAGGTCAATAAGAAGAGCCCAATGAGTAGCTCTGTCTCTCTGGGAGGCTTTGAAAACTCGTTTCAGTAACGAGCCAGAGTAATGTGCGCCACTTACCTGCACTGTGCCTTCCCTTACCATCCCCTCCACTGCATCAATTTCCCTGTACCTTCTCCTCCCCGCCGCCTCCCCCCAAATCCCCATGCTTGGAATAAATTGAGTATTTCATTCTCGAAACGCTGATTTTTATTGCACAATCATAAAGAAACGGAAAGAACAGGAAAATAACTTAACCTTGGGCAAATGGTGTGATAAAATTGGGAGGGGAGAAACCAAGTCAACTTGTCTGTGAAAGCACAGAAGTTTTGCCCATCAAAAGTCTTCGAATGATCACCTTCTCTTCTTAGTACCCTCCCCCAGTGTTGAGTGAAAGAGATACTGCACCTTCCTCCATGACCTGTGTCCCCCCCCCACCTTCTAACGTTTCGAGGAGGGGGAACAGGTCAGTATATGCAGGCCATTGTGCAGGGGCTTCAGAGGAGTCTAATCTCAAGCTGTTTTTCTTGAAGCTCAACAATGCCTCAACATGTCTGATTTGGTCCTTCATAATCTGCAGCATCTCATCCTGAATGGCATGCTCCTGGGATGGTCTCCTGCTCTCCATGTCTATATCCAGTTTTTCAGACAATTAAATTCTCCAGGCTCTGAATCAGCTGTCTTGGAAGCGTTCATTATCTCATTGAACATGTCACCATGTGTTCTCTTTTTCCATCTTCTAATCTGCTGTAGCCTCTATGCCGATGTGGAGGATGTGCTGAAGGCCAAGCTTTCCACTGTAAGGCATGCAAAGCACAAGCAACCATTGTCAGTGCATATCCTGGGTCTGGTACAAGGTTGCTGTTTAAAAGTCACTCCCCTTATTACACTTAAGTAAAAGTCAGAACATAATCAAAATCCCTAGCTATTCAACAAACGGGTTTGCTCTTCCAGCCCTGGTGAGTGTGGCCCAGAGGCATTGGTGACAGGTCTTATGCTGCAACTTATGGGATACCCACGTTTGGAGCATAGATGGGCAGGTGGACAATTCCCCCTCCCCTTAGGAACATGGAGGTTGCTTTGATATCAGGGACCAGCATTAAGCCTCCCAAATTGCGGGCTTTGTCCAAGGTGGCTCCGGGAGGGGGAATTGTGGCTGAGAGAACATGGAAAGCCCCCCTCTTCCCCCCCCCCCCTACTTTCCGAAACGGTGCTGGTAGCAAATGTCCTGGGCTTGCAGATTCTGAGGTCAGTGATGATCCCTGCCACCAAAACCACCAGCATATTGACTGTGGTTAAGAGACCCGGAAATCACCATGGGTGGGGGATCACATGCTCTGTTGTTTGTGCTACGAGCACTTTTAATGAAAACTTCCACTGTCTCCCCTAGGTTACCCTATGTGATATCAGTCTTCTGAGGGTAACAGAGGTGGCAAGGGAGCAGATGCTGCAAGCTTCTGGGTACAGACCTGCTCCTTATGCTGCTATGCTGTGTACTGCAATGATGCCAGCAGAGTTAATAGTGGAGTGGCATGGGAAAGTGTCCTACGGTGGTGGAAGAAATAAGGCAGCCCTCCCCAAAAACCTTCTGCAAAGGATTGCAGAGATCTTCATGGAGGATTTCCAGGCCATCCCTGTGCACATACAGTCTTTTCTGGGAGGCACCCTCTGCCAAACTGGAATGGCCACTGGGAAGCAAATACCCACTGCACCTCACTTTTTCTTCAGATTAAACATAAAATATAAGGGACATCGGGTTTCTTCAGATAATCAAAGTTTTGTAAACTATAAACACTTTTTCTGTCCAAGCTTCACATTTTGAGGATGCAGAATAAATGGGTCATGTTAATTTTGGATAATTAGGCTCACCTTTTTTCCCCTCAAACACTTCATTCCCTTCATTTGATAAAACTGGGAAAACTCCTGTAAACTGGTTGATGTTTCAGGATTTTCTTTATTAACACATGTAACAGTGTTTGTTCCTCCTTTACCACCTTTGTCTATCTACTATAGAGCTTCCAGCATAGGTGCTGGAACTAGGGGTGCTGCTGCACCCCCATGCTTGAAATGATTTCCTTCATATTATTCCTGGGGTAATTCTGTGCCACTGCGCAATACAGAATTTTGCAGAAATTAATATGCACGCAGAATTTCCTTTCGCCCACAGAAATGGTCTGCAATACTGCTGGCCGCCACTAGGGGTCACTGGACCCAGCAGAGCCCAGCTCTTGCACAGAAAACACTGTCAGGGGGAAGGGGTGGGAGCTAAAGGGTTCCTGACAGCTGCAGTTCTCCGGATGCACTGAGGGAAAGAGAGGGTGGCACGCAGGAAACTTCGTGCAAGCCTGGGACCCAGCATCAGGCTGTTTCTCCCTCTGGATCCCTGGGCTCTGGGGGGGAAAGGGGGTGGGTGTTTGGGCTGGGGGGTCACAGCTGGGCTCTGAGGGGAGGGGTGCGGGTATCTGGATTGGGGGAATCCATGGCTAGGCTTGGGGGCAAGAGGGGGTGCGGGTGTATTGGCTGGGGGGGACCTGTAGCTGGTGGGAAGGGGGCAGAGAATCAGGAACTAGGTTGTCATAGACGTTTCTTTAACTCTTGCCTCCTGGGGGGATTTTTGAGTGTGTCTGTGCTGTTACGGAAATACTTGCTGACTGGTATTTTGAAATGTATTACCAAAATAATTGAAACTGCTGTAATTATGTAGTTTTATTTTGACAAAATTTGAAGAATTTTGTGACCTTTTAAAATACTGTGCACATAATTTTTATTTTTTTTGACACAGAATTTTTATTTTTTTGGTGCAGAATGCCCCCAGGAGTAGTCATATACATGGTTTACAGTTTAGTTCAATGGCTCTCAGCACTCCCACTATAAATTGTTCCAGCATCTCCGCCTGTCAGTATTTTTTCATAAAATGATCATGTATTCCTTTTGTTAAATGTCATGGATCTTCTATTTCAGTTTTATTCAGTTCACATCTGATTTTAATAATTTCAGACATCAAATTTAAAAAGTCTCTAGGAGAGATTTAGCTTAGTGCCAATTTCTTAATTTGGAATGAAGCTCTGTCAAAACAAGGTAGAGTTCACTTCTGACCACTGCAGTTTTAAAAGAAAGACTAATGTTTTTATTCATAGTCATACATTAAAATTTGCTTAATGCAGAGCAAGTCAATAAAATAACTGTCAGGTTTAACCAATCCTTTTGGTCATGACTTTAAGATTAGAAAGTTGTTTGCTATCTGAGAGATCTTAGAAACACTTTATTCTCTAGTACAGGAATTCTGTTGAGGGTAGCAACATTTCCCACTGAAGGGGAGAATAAATTAATTTTAAATCTTTGATACAGTGGCATTCTACCTATGGAAATCAAGTTAAGGATTGAAAGAGCTATGTGGGGAAGCTTGCCTGTGCCTAGCTACCTCCCTCACTTTCTCCGTCAAAACCAGCACACTGTACAATTGAATTTTAGTATTGTCGGCAGTTCAAATAATTTTTACTTAGTATGTTCATCACTAAAATTTGAACCCATTTCACCCACCAGAACCCCTATCATTTTGTAGTTGCCCATAGTAAGTAATAATCCTAGCTCTACTCAATTCACTACTCAGGTCACCAGGAAGTAAATCATAAGAGAACACAGATGAGGATAATGATAGCGTTATATAATTTCTTATTTCTTCAAAACATTGTATTTATCCTAGGTATTTAGCCTTCAGAGCTCAGCCTGAGTTTCTTCTTTTTGGTCTTTTAAAGCTATAGTTGGTCACAGTAGGTCGGCTAGCCTGTTTAGGTGGAACTGCAGAAAATGTATTTTGTATCTTTTGCATAAGGCCTCCTTCCCTACAGGAGCAGTACTGTAAAATACATACTTTGATCTCTTAAATCACATTTTGCCAGTTAAACATTTTGAAGGCATTTCCTCATCAAATTCTCCCCCAAATCATTCTGAACCAAAATTGTTACACAACAAGCTGATTGGTTATCTCAAGGCCATGTAGTGAATAACAATTTCTCAGGAATTTGGCCTGTGGCTGGATGTTTTATTAATGTAAACTAAAAGGACATTTGCAGTGTGGGGAAGCTCAAACTTGAGCTTAACTAATCCAATTTAAATTAAAAACAAAACTCAGTCTTATCCATGTAAATGAGGGTTGCTTTTTGTTGGTAATTTTTTGATTTGACATATTTCACCTGACATTGTTGCTTACGATTGGGGATTCAACACCTGCCTCCTCTTCTGAGTGTTTAAAGGATAACAGACACTAATTTAATCCTTCACATGTTTCCCACTGCTACAAGTACTTATACTGAAATGGTGAAGTATATCAGCTATGGCGTAACAGGCAATTAGTGGTGTCTCCCAGAGATCCTAAAATCTTGGGGAAAATCAGTGCATTGAAAAGAAGCTAACTAAGCTTAAAACCAGGTGAGCTGGATAGTTGTTGGGTGGCAAAAGAGAAACCTATCAAGATACTACCTTGGACACTATCTGTCAGGAGCATCTGTTCTCTGATTGTTAAGGTATTAAAGGGTCTCAATATCCTGTTGGACCCATGTTTGTTTCGGAGCAGATTATAGAGACAACAAATGCCTCCTTCTGTTTTTGACTAACTAAAATATTGTACTCGTTTTTTTCAGATGAAGATCCTAATCACATTGAAACAGATGCTTATCACCTCCAAGTTGTTTCTGTTGTTGCACATTCTGTCTGGGGATTAAGGTAAAGGGCAGGCAGAAGTAGTCACTGTTTTAGGCAGGAAAAATTCATCACATTGTATCAGTTCACTGCTTGCTCATAAAGCTCTCAATTCAGTTTCTGATCCACTTCAATCCTAGTTCTTACCTTTAAGCTCCTTGACTAGCTTCTAGCCCCGTTGCCTTTAAGACTGTTTCTTCATCAAAGAACCACCAAGACAATTTAGCTTGAGGGGAATGTAAGGTAGTGTGGTACTTACAGAAGCTGTTGGATGATTATTATTGCCACAGGGAACTGTGGACTTCCTTATCACCAGAGGTCAGTCAGAATCCAAACCTGGCTGTTCTTAAAGTATGTTGCAAAATCAACTCTTGTATAAGTTTTCTCTAGCTAATAATAGCTTCAGAATGACCAAGAGTAGAGGTGAGTAGGAATAGAAAAAAAACTCTTCCTTTCATTAACAGTTTCTTAAATTTGGGAGGAGTGAAAGAACAGATACTTCAATATAATTTGGCATTTTAAAAATTTCTTATTTAGCCCCTAGATACTGCTACAGTGATATGTTCTTTAGAAATGTGAGTGGTGGCATTTTTACCTTTTCCCCCAGTTCAGTTTTTTCTTAAAATTCATCTGTGTGATCGCAAATGCTGCTTCTTAATGAGAAAACAAGGTGGAACTATCCTGTGGGAGAAATTTCATGAAATATAATTAAGACGTAAAAGAGCAGTTCTTGATACTCTGTCAGCTGATCTTGGAGAAGCAGGTCTGTTTTGGACCTAAAAATACTTTTCAAAAAAGTTGTGAAGGGGGGAGAGACATGTTCATTGGATTAAAGGCAGTAGTATATGTTTGAATCTCAACACCCTTCTTGCACTGGAGATGTCTCTCCCTATAGATGGAGACAAATGTTGAATATAATGTGAAATCCTGTGGGTTGTCTTGCATACAAAATTATAGTTTTTAAAATACCATAAATCAGTGTTCTTGTGGCTATGCTATCAATTTTAACTTCTGCTTAGCTGTTTGACTATTCAGATCGAGGGATTTATATTATGGCTTCAGGGCCGTTGGGGGGGCAAGTGGGGCAATTTGCCCCAGGCCCCATAGGGGCCCCGCAAGCCCTGGCTGAGAATCCCTTTCCTGGCTAGAAGCGCCGTTTTACTTACCAGGCAGCGGTCCGGGTCTTCGGCAGTATTTCGGCGGTGGGGGGCCCTTCAGTCGCTCCGGGTCTTCGGTGGCATTTCGGCGGCAGTTCCTTCAGTGCGCCGAAGACGCGGAGCGACTGAAGGACCCACCGCCGCAGACTCTGAGCGCTACCCGATGAGTATGTCCGCTCCCCCGCTTTGCCCCAGGCCCCCTGAATCCTCTGGGCGGCCCTGTATGGCTTGCTGAAATAGTGGAGGCTAAACTGGCAGGAAACGTCAGAACAGGTTAGATGATTAACTCTTCAAAGACTTCTGAAGGGAGTGATAGAAGTTGTGGCTTGGTAATGGAATTGTGGCTTTAGTCTCATTGGCGGTGTCCACATTAGGAAAAGTGGGACTGGTAACTATAAAGATAGAAGGGATCATGGTGATCATCTAGTCTGACCACCTTCATGACACAGACTGTAGGATTTCCCTGAATCAGTTCCTGTTTGAACTAGTGCATATATTTTAGAAAAATATATAATCCAGATTTTAAAATTTCCAGTGATGGAGAATCCACAACAATTGTTGGTAAATGGTACCAAAAAATTATTACCCTCACTGTTTAAAAAAAAAAAAAAAAAATTGGTCCTAATTTTGCATCTGAATTTGTCTAGCTTCCACTTCTAGCCATTAGGTCTTATTACACCTTTGTTTGCTAGATTGAATCATAGAATATCAGGGTTGGAAGGGACCTCAGGACCACCCACCTGCTCAAGGCAGGACCAATCCCCAGTCAGATTTTTGCCCCAGATCCCTAAATGGCCCCCTCAAAGATTGAACTCACAACCCTGGGTTTAGCAGGCCAATGCTCAAACCACTGAGCCCTGTACTATCAAATTGCTCTTCGCCCATTTAATTATTTATAAATAAGGCTGCGAGTCTGTCACGGAGGCCACGGAAGTCACGGATTCCGTGACTTTCTAGGACTTCTGCAGCTGGCAGATGTGACTGACCACAGGGCCACCCAGGCGGTGGTCCCAGGCCGTCTCCCCCCCCTCCCCCCCAGCAGTGGTCCTGGGCTGCCCCCCATGCCAGCAGCAGTGGTCCTGTGTGCCTCCCCCCCCACCAGCGGTGGGGGCCCTGGATGACACCCCCCCCCCAGCACCAGTGGGCACTCTGGAGGACACCGCCTCCCAGCACCAGCAGGTGCACCGGACCACCCCTCCAGAGCAGCAACTTTGCCCCCAAAGCACCCAAGATTTAGTCAGGGGTATATAATACAAGTAATGGACAAATCACAGGGCTGTGAATTTTTGTTTATTGCCCGTGACCTGTCCACGACTTTTACTAAAAAATACCCATGAGTAAATCTTAGCCTTAGTTATAAACTATGAGCAAGTCATCCCTTAAGCTTCGCTTGGGTAAGCTAAATAGATCGAGCTCCTTCAGTCTTTCACGCTACGTCAAGTTTTCCAATCTCATAGTCTCTCATTGCTCTTCTCTGAATTTTGTCTTAAATTTTTCAACATCTTTTTTTGAATTGTGGACACTAGAACTGGACACAATATTCCAGTAGCGATCACACCAGTGCCAAATACAAAGGTTATTAACCTCTCTACTCCTACTTGATATTCCTCTGTTTATACATTCAAGGATATGTTAACCCTTTTGGCCACAGCATCTTGCTAGGAGTTCAGGCTATGCTAATTATCTGCCATACCTCCCCAAGTCTTTTTCACAAGCACTGCTTCCCAGGATAGTCTCCCATCCTATAAGGATGACCTGCATTCTTTGTTTTTGGTATATGACTTTGCATTTGGTTATATTAAAATTCATATGGTTTGCTTGGACCCAGCTTACTAAGTGATCCGGATAGCTGTCAGAGACCTCTTCTTTATTTTCCACGCCCCCAGTCTCTGTTATCTGCATACTTTATCAATAATGTCTCTTTCTTCCTGGTCATTGATAAAAATAGTGAATAGTTACTAGGCTAGAACTTGCCATGATGTAATTTCTAGTGATGTAATTTTGCTCCCTTGAATAAAATGAAGTTCTAGTAAGAAGTGCTAAATCTTACAGTGGTGTAACAGTTCTATTTTACCATTGTGTGAGAATTTGTCTTCGGAAGCGTAAAGCAAAGTCTAATGTGTGTCTTGTGCTTGGATCAAGTGCGTTCTGAGAAGTGACCTAGATCTTTTAAGTTGAAGTTGTCAGGGCTGATTCCCCACTCTGGCACTTCGAGTGCAGAAGGTGGGGGCCCGCAAGGATTCTAAAAATTTAATACTGACCACTCCAGGCTTGTATTAAACTCCCATGATTACAGCTTTTCTCTGACCTAGATTTCCAAAAAGCCTTTGACCAGGTCCCTCACCAAAGGCTCTTACATAAATTAAGTTGTCATGGGATAAGAGGGAAGATCCTTTCATGGATTGAGAACTGGTTAAAAGACAGGTAGGAATAAATGGTAAATTTTCAGCATGGAGAGGGGTAACTAGTGGTGTTCCCCAAGGGTCAGTCCTAGAACCAATCCTATTCAACTTATTCATAAATGATCTGGAGAAAGGGGTAAACCGTGAGGTGGCAAAGTTTGCAGATGATACTAAACTGCTCAAGATAGTTAAGTCCAAAGCAGACTGTGAAGAACTTCAAAAAGATTCACAAAACTAAGTGACTGGGCAACAAAATGGCAAATGAAATTTAATGTGGATAAATGTAAATTGCACATTGGAAAAAATAACCCCAACTATACATACAATATGATGAGGGCTAATTTAGCTACAACTAATCAGGAAAGAGATCTTGGAGTCATTGTGGATAGTTCTCTGAAGATGTCCACACAGTGTGCAGCAGCAGTTAAAAAAGCAAACAGGATGTTAGGAATCATTAAAAAAGGGATAGAGGATAAGACGGAGAAAATCTTATTGCCCTTATATAAATCCATGATACGCCCAAATCTTGAATACTGCATACAGATGTGGTCTCCTCATCTCAAAAAAGATACACTGCCATTAGAAAAAGTTCAGAAAAGGGCAATTAAAATGATTAGGGGTTTGGAACGGATCCCATATGAGGAGAGATTAAAGAGGCTAGAACTTTTCAGCTTGGAAAAGAGGAGACTAAGGGGGTGATATGATAGAGGTATATAAAATCATGAGTGGTGTGGAGAAAGTGAATAAGGAAAATTTATTTACTTGTTCCCATAATATAAGAACTAGGGGCCACCAAATGAAATTAATGGGCAGCAGGTTTAAAACAAATAAAAGGAAGTTCTTCTTCACACAGCGCACAGTCAACCTGTGGAACTCCTTGCCTGAGGAGGTAGTGAAGGCTAGGACTATAACAGGGATTAAAAAAGAACTAGATAAATTCATGGAGGTTAAGTCCATTAATGGCTATTAGCCAGGATGGGTAAGGAATGGAGTCCCTAGCCTCTGTTTGTCAGAGGGTGGAGCTGGATGGCAGGAGAGATCACTTGATCGTTATCTGTTAGGTTCACTCCCTCTGGGGCACCTGGCATTGGCCACTGTCAGTAGACAGGATACTGGGCTGGATGGACCTTTGGTCTGACCCAGTATGGCCATTCTTATGACCTTGGATGGGTAGATGCTGCCACCACCCTAGTGCAAAAACCCCTTTGAAAATCCAGGAAGGCGCACTTGGGAATTCCTTCCTGTGGGGTACCCTCAAGCCCTTTCACCCCCCCCCCCCCGCCCTGCAGGGAAGAGCTGAGAAAGAAAACAAAGGAAATCAGCTGTTGCCACCAGTTTATTAAACAACATGTGCACAAACCTCTTAGGACACAAAATCCAATCCTGTTCTTAAAAAAGGTAAATTTTATTAAAAGCAAAAAAAAGAAAGAAATACATTTGAAAACTCAGGCTATTGCTAGATTTAAAAAATCCACTTACAAAAAATTAAGCATCAAGAATAACCACCTTGAGGTCCAGCTTAAAGGTTACAAGCAAAACAAAAGCATTTGGGTTTAGCACAGAGGAGTCCACAAGCCATAAAGAAATAAAAAGAAATAAACTGAATCGCGGCTTCCTAGACATTTCCTGATCTGCTTACATATCTGGGGGTTTCAGGTGAGTAGTTTCTAGGTATGAATCGGATGATTTTTTATACCTGGTCCCAAGCTTCTTACAGCATAGTTCCAGCCCTGTCTCTGCTTCTCCCCTGAGAACAGAGACAGACAGACAAAGGGGAAGTTTTTTCCCAATTTTAAAAAATTCTAGCCTCTCCATTGGCTCTTTTGGTTAGGTGCCCATTCCCTTCCTTTTACCCATGCAGGGAGACTTTTTAACCCTTTACAGGTAAAGCAAGTAGAGAACAACTACTGAGAGGGATTTTATAGCTGGCTGGCTGGGTGTCCATAAATGGAAGCTTCCCCCCCCCCACTCCCCATTTATCACAGAAGTAATGAAAACTAAATTGAGACAAGGGGATGGCCTTGAGGTTAAAGCACTAGGCTGGGATTTAGATTATTTGGAGTAATTCCTAGCCCTGCTACAGATTTTCTCGTCTGGCCTTGGACAAATGATTGAATCTCCTTGTGCCTCAGATTCCTGTCTGTAAAACTGAGATACTTCCTTTCTCCCAACTTTTTGTCTTTTCTATTTAAATTGTAAGCCCTTTGGAAGCATCTTTCTGTGTGTATGTGTGCAATGCTTAGCTCAGTGGGCCTTATCCCAGTTGGGGACTTGAGGATCTATTGTAATATCAATGTGTGTTGCTCTCTGTGTTGCTATGGACTTTGCCTTTATAATTGTATAATTTATTCTTAGTTAAAGCAACTTTCTAATATTTAAACATTCTTTAGCTTTAAGTCTAAGGTCAGTTTAAATCATTCATATCCAAGAGAGTTGTATACAATTAGTACTACATCTCATTTAGAGTTTTTTCTGGGAACTTTTCTCTGTTATCCTCTTCCTGGGTGGAATTACACCACCTCTTCTGAGGCTGTTAATCAACTTCCATAACCTGTTTTGTTTTCTTTGTGGTTTGTTTAGAAAGGGAGAAGTTAGAATATGAAGCGACAAACTTTAAGAATACGCTATAAAGAAAAGGAATTGAATTTGAAATTAATACTTGTATTGACTCTGCCCAGCATTTGTAGCAAAAGGTTAATTTCCCAAAATTCTTATGTGAGCCACAATGACAAAATTAAGGAAGGAGAGATGTTTAAAAAGTAGTAATTAGTAACTATGGTGACATATGTCTTATTGCAGCAAGTCAGTCAGCTATATATAAACTAAAGTACTTGTAAATTAGAACTCCTCCTCTAGATCTGGCTGTCTTCAAAAATATGCCTTTTACATCAAAATTAGTGACATTGATGTTAAAGGAAGTCTATTTTTGTAAAGTGTTCTCATATTTTGTGGTAAAATGTTTTATCTTTTTGGAGGGGAGGGTGAAGTATTACACGGAACTGTTCCTTTTAATATCTGATTGCTATTTGCAATTTAATGGCCCTACCTGAATGATGCAATGGATACCTGAATTTTTTGGAAATGAATTTTACTTTCTGAACTTATGTTTATATTTAGCACTTTAGTTTTTCCAGAGAAGTGTGGTGCCCAGTTGTCTCAGCAGAGGAGCTTGGGCTGAAGTTGGAGCTGGGGGCTGAACTGGGGCAGGTGGAGGAGCTGGGGCTAGAGAGGGAACGATAGCAGAGCTAGGGTGGGGACAGAGCTGTGGCTGAGTGGCGCTCCCTCCCTGCCCCCATTCCCACAGCATGCCCCCCAAATGTTCCTCTGTGCCCTCTCGGGGAGCGCATCCCACAGTTTGGGGACCACTGGTATAGAGGAAAAATAAACTTTCAGTCAGAGGGACAACATTATTGTTTAGCATGCTATTGGGGAGAGGAAGACCGCCTCAGGCCACATTTTTCTCAGTGTCTCTTTAATTTTCTTACTGGATTGCCAGTGATCTTATGTGCCTTAATGCTGTTCAAGGTGTTTGGGAATCATTCTTCCGCAGTTTGGTTGCCATTTTCTGATTCTGCTGCCTTTACAGGTTGGGTAAAGTTTACATTACCCAGCGTAAAGAACGAGGAGTCCTTGTTGCACCTTAGAGACTAACAAATTTATTTGGGCATAAGGTTTCATGGGCTAAAACCCACTTCATCGGATGCATGGAGTGGAAAATACAGTAGGAAGATATATATACACAGAGAACATGGAAAAAATGGGTGTTGCCATACCAACTATAATGAGACTAATCAATTAAGGTGGGCTATTAGCAGCAGCAGGAAAAAAAACTTTTGCCCATTTATCACTACTGATTATCACTACAAAAGTTTGAGTCCCATTTTCCACACATTATGGAGAAATATAAAAACTGTAAACCGCTGTTAAACAAAAATATTGGCTGTATACTAAGAGGTTAATAGTTTATGACCACTCAGATATTCTTCTCAAATGTTTCAGACTTAAGCATTACTTTTTTGTGTTTTGTAGCAGCAGCAGTTGGGCTCTTGATTTTAAGAGGATAGGGCTGATTTTCATAGGCTGGTTTAAGTTTTCCCTGTGCAATAACTATATAGGAAGCAGTCTTATTTGACTTGCTAATCTAAGGGTATGTCTACACTACGAGAGTAGTTTGATTTTACTTAAAGCGAACTTGTGGAACCGATATTACAAAGTCGAACATGTGTATCCACACTAAGGACAGTAATTCGACTTTGTGAATCCACACTAACGGGGCAAGCGTCGACATTGGAAGCGGTGCACTGTGGGCAGCTATCCCACAGTTCCCGCAGTCCCCGCTGCCCATTGGAATTCTGGGTTGAGCCCCCAATGCCTGCTGGGGCCAAAAATGTGTCGAGGGTGGTTTTAGGTAACTGTCGTCATTCAACTCTCACTCCCGCCTTCCCTCCGTGAAAGCGCCGGCGGGCAATCAGTTCGCGCACTTTTCTGGTGATTGACAGCGCGGACGCCACAGCACTGCGAGCATGGAGCCTGCTGCGACCATCGCTGCAGTTATGGCCGTTGTCAACACCTCGCACCTTATCATCCACCTTTTTCAGAGGCAGATGCTGAGAAATCAGGCGAGGAGGCTACGGCAGCATGGTGAGGACATTTAAGTCTGAGAGGGGCACAGGCCTCTCATAAAGCATGGGACCCCGTGCCATGGACATCATGGTGGCAATGGGTCATGTTGATGCTGTGGAACGGCGATTCTGGGCCCAGGAAACAAGCACGGACTGGTGGGACCGCATAGTGCTGCAGGTCTGGGATGTGTGGCTGTGAAACTTTCGGATGCGTAAGGGAACTTTCCTGGAACTTTGTGAGTTGCTGTCCCCTGCCCTGAAGCTCAAGGATACCTGGATGCGAGCAGCCCTGACTGTCCAGAAGCGAGTGGCCATAGCCCTCTGGAAGCTTGCAACACCAGACAGCCACCGGTCAGTCTTGAATCACTTTGGAGTGGGAAACTCTACCGTGGGGGTTGCTGTGATGCAAGTAGCCAATGCAGTCGTTGAGCTACTGCTCTCAAAGATAGTGACCCTGGGAAACGTGCAGGTAATCTAGGTGGCTTCGCTGCGATGAGATTCCCAAACTGTGGTGGGGCTATAGATGGAACTCACATTACTATCCTGGTACCGGCCCACCAGACCAGCCAATACATTAACCGAAAGGGCTACTTTTCAATGGTGCTGCAAGCACTGGAGGACCATAGGGGACGTTTTACCAACATCAATGTCGGATGGCCGGGCAAGGTTCATGACACTCGCGTTTTCAGGAACTCTGGTCTGTTTAGATGGCTGCAGGAAGGTATTTACTTCCTGGACTACATCTTGTGCCCACCAGGGGCTGCTGTGGCACTAGAAGAGAGGGCAGTTCGTCACAGTGCGGCCAGGTGAAGAGGCACAGGATGGACAGAGCAGGGCATGCAGGGTTGCTGGGAGGTCACAGATTGGGGTTCAGAAAGGCTAGTGGGGGTGACAGCATTGAGCCAGGAGCTAAATGGGAGGGGGCTGCAGTGACACAGGGATGGGAGAAGGAGGCTGCATGGACACGGCGGGGATGGGGGCAGCTGTGCCTGACTGAATGGGAAGGATAGGTGTCATCCAGGGTCTGCATGGGGGAGACTCTTCAACTCCTTAACAATCCCCACCCCCAAAAAATGCGTTCCATACTTCTCCCACCCACACCCAACAACCCTCCAGGTTCACTTCCATGCTCTTTCCCTCTCCCTCAGCTTCTCCATTACCCCCAAATCCCCCAGGACTTTGCACTGCTGCTGAGGGGTGCGGGAAATAGTAATTCCTTTAAACTACAGTACAAAAACCTGAGAGTCCTGTATTAATATGCATAGTAAGGAATCTATTTGTGTGTGTTTACAAAAAAAAAATCCTGAATCTTTTTGTTTGTTTGTATTGTTATAGATGGATTTGCTGACAGGTATTTTTAAATAAATTACCAAAATAATTGAAACTGGCATGATTATATTGTGTTTATTTTGAAAAATAAAATATCCAGAATTTTGCAGAAGTTTAAAATACTGTGTGCAGAATTTAATTATTTGGCATAGAATTCCACCAGGAGTATTAAAGCCTCCTTTTCCTCAGAAGTATGCTTGAAATCTCCTTGATTCATCATGCATGCCAAGCTTATGCTAAGCAAACCAGTTAACATCTGCATTATTGGTTACCAAAAAAGTGTTTTCAACTTAGTTCTTGAAAAGAAGAATTAGTTTGTTTTTAAATGTACAGTTCCTTCACTATACTTTTTTAGAGATAATAGTATAAGCCTCTGATTCATTTTCAGCATTAGACCTATACAGTATTAAGGCTTCTCTTAATTCCTTGCTAGACTTCTAGAAAAGTACCAGCTTATACAATGACTTAAATCCAGAAAAAGTTTCCACAGGTTGTTAAGGTAATTCTTCAATTGTACAACCTAAAAGAGTTAAATAACCATGAAAGAGATCAAACAACAAAAAATCATACTAACTGACGACAGTATAATTCCTACAACTAGAAAATGATAGTTGTGTTCAGTGTTTATGCCAGTCCTGGTGGTTGGCTAATAATTCCTGCAGATGGATGTGGAAAACTAAGATTTTTTATGACATTCTCTTCCCACCCCCCACCACCATCACACACACATAAGGGACTAGCTATCTTTGTTTTTGGTAGTTTGTCTCCATCAGTTCGAGGACACAGTCCTGAGCAGGCTCTTGTTAGAATAAAGAAGGTGTCCTTGGAGGCTTAAGGGCAAAATTGATTTGTCACATGCTTCAGTGTGCAGCTTTCCTTGCAACCTATATGAGGTACCAACAGCTTTAAGGCACTTGGTCCTACTTGCAACAAAATATGCCTTCTCAGTCTTCCAGCAAGACTCCAGGAAGTGTCAAACCCCATTCTGGTCCGAGGGGAATTCTGCTGCCCATCTCCAGTTCACGTCCTACAATGCTAGAAGTTCTGTGTGAACTACTGGGACAGCTTAGACTCAAAAGATGTACTCTGTGTGGGATGCTCCCTTTTGGGAATATCAATAAGTAGGGAACCCTACAAGGGATACCATCTCAAGGGAATCAGCCTTCCAGAAGCATGAGAGGGCTGAGGAGCCCCAGAACAGACTGTCTAGCTGTCAAAATCCTGTAGATCTACACCAGAAAGGCTCCATGCTTATACAGGAGGAAAGGGAGGATGAGAGAGAGGCAGGGCCATCTCTAGGGGGGTGTGGGCCCCGGGGCGGTGAAAGCCCTAGATTCAGTTATACTGGCTAGATTCAGTTATACTGGCATGAAAGAGCTTTTGCTGTTATAGTTTATATCACTTGCCGAACCAGAATAAACTATACCAACAAAAGCACTCTTATACCAATATAAACTGTCTATGCTAGGAGGGTTTTGCTGACATGACATTTTTCATTTAAAATAAAAAATTATCTAGCCCTGGTGGTTGTGCAGAAAACCTTCTAAATGTGAAACCAAGTGTAAAGCAAAGCAGTGTTTTGTTTCTATCTAACAACTCTGGAAAATTAGAGTGTGAATTCGTCTTTTCCTGTCCTCTCTGCTAACCTCACTGGGATGTTAACTCTAAAACCTAATGATATTTGCAATGTCAGCATTAACTATTCAATTTGTGATCATTTTAGTGGATAGAACAAGTAGGGGGAGCAGGAGTTACTGCATGGAAGGAAATGCAGAGGGAACACAGAAACGGACAGGAGGAAGGAGAATAAAAGGGCAGAAATGAAAGTGGTGCTAAAGATAAGCATATTTTTCCATAGTGAATTGACTTGCTATATGAAGGTAATATTCTACCTTTGATATTTGTGAGAACTTCCTGTTGACATCTGTATGAGTTCTGCTATTGATTGAGGTTAGGTTATATACCTAAAACTCTGACCTACTGATCATAATTAAAAATAGAATTGAAACCTCCACAGAATGTTTGACATTTCTGCTGTATGGGTAGATTATTCCATGATAGAGAATTGTGGGGATTTTTGCATTTCTGAAGCTTCTGGTGCTGGCCATTTTTTGAGGAAGGGTACTAGATTATACTGAACAGTGTTCTGATCTGTTAAATCCATTGGTATGCTCCTAAAAGGTCTTGAAGTTAAGTCAGGAGTTGACATACTTCAGAAATCTTACTTTCAGGCAAGAGGTAACAGACATGCATCTCCCCTTCTGGCTAGTATTCTGTATTGTATGCTTCACGCTGTAGGCCTATTTGCATACAGTTGAGAAACTGCAAAATTTGCAAGAAAGGAAATCTACAAGATGTAACAAACAGCACAGGGTGCCCAGCTTATGAATACAGACAAAGGATGAGATTAGTATTTTTAGAGAGAGCAAAGAAACCTACTGAATCCTTCACCTAGGAGGCAAGCTGACTGCATGTTTGTCTCATGAAAGGAGGATCACAGCCAAGCTGGTTGCAAAGTGCTGCAAGAATTTTGAGTGAGCATTACACTAGAAGACATGAGAGTAACCTGTCGGTTAAGTCTAGACTGTAGAATGCATACTATTGTTTTGTTTTGAATACAATCATTTGTTTCCAATACTTGATTTCTCTATAAACATATCTAAGTGCTGTGTGTTAAGCGGAGTGGTGATCTGAGATGAGACTGGTAATCTGGGGTGTATTCTTTCTTTGGGAGCAGCAAATCTGTGAATATTGTGAGTGTTCAGTGGATATGGGGCTGCATGGTTCAGGGATATGCTTAGAGGTCTCAAGGGCTGGAGTGTGCCTATCATTAACCTGTTAAGTAACAGTGGGGCTGAGGAGAATGCTTGTTACTTGTGGCTTATGGTGTCAGGGAACGCAGCAGGCACAGACAAGGCTTCCTCACACTAAGGGAATGTGGACGGGAAGCACCTAACAATCCTGGGTGCCCCCAGGAAGCATCACAATAGCTAGTGGGGTTTAAGAAAGTCTCCCTTTACTGCTTTATTATATTAAGTGTTTATTATCTCTAATACTCTAGAGCTAGAGATTTTTTTAAAATGTGAAGTTTCAATAAAACATCACTTTTTTTTTTCCAACCAGTTTTACTCTGGAAGTGAGGAGAGTGGGGACTTTCATTATGTTGTACCAAGAGTAGGTGGATCATAGGAGTTTAGCATGGGATTTCATTAAATTGACAAACTTTTTAAGGAACATTTAAACTTACTGGGAACTACAAAAATCAATATTTATGGAACCCTTGTCTTTTTTTAGTTTGTATGTGAAGAGTTATGCAGGAGTAATATTTCAGATATCCTTGGCAATTGTTTATGGAAGATGTGTTAGTTTAGGGTCCTGAGGTACACTATCTGCAGTCTTATAAATGCTATATTACTTTAGGCTGTTAATTCTGTTCTGAGTAGTCAAGTATTAAAATGTTAATGAAATGTTCCTCTACTTTACTCCTTTTAGGATTTCATTAATTTCTGTCTTTCGTCCCCAGTAAGCTAATAAAACATCTTGCGAGAGATTCTGTAGGCAACTAGAACAGAGGTGATAGAAAGTAGTTCTGAAAGCAAGAGACTTCATACAAAATTTCTGCGGTCTGCCAGAGTATAGAAAAAGTCCCATGGTGTAGTAAGACATCAACTTTAAGGCTGATCAGTGCTTTCTTTTAAAAGAAAAAAATGGCTTGCAGAAAAAAGCCCAACTTTGATAAGGTTTCATGCTTGAACATCAGATGACTGAGTGGGGTGAAAAGAGGTTGGGTATGAGCAGGAAGAAAAGGAACAGTTAGAAACATGCATTTTCCTCCAGAAGATATAAGCTCACTCACCATCCGAACTTTTGAGAAGAGAGAAATATCTAGCCTCTCCCATCATAGACTCTGGGATTGGCAGAGATCAAATTTCCTTTCCTTCCTACCCTACCAGTCAAGAAAAGAACCTCTAGAAATTTCTCCCATAATGTGTGGTATTATGTATATGCAGATTAGATACAGTACTCTGTCTCCTAACAAATTCCTGCTGTCCATTGAACTAGAACAGTGGTTCTCAACCAGGGGTACGTGGAGGTCTTCCAGGAGGTGCATCAACTCATCTAGCTATTTGCCTTGTTTTACAACAGGCTATATAAAAAGCACTAGTGAAGTCAGTACAAACTAAAATTTCATACAGACAGTGACTTGTTTATACTGCTCTATATATACACTGAAATGTAAGTACAATATTTATATTTCAATTGATTTATTTTATAATTATATGGTAAAAATGAGAAAGTAAGCCATTTTTCAGTAATAGTGTGCTGTGATACTTTTCTTTTTATATCTGGTTTTGTAAGCAAGTAGTTTTTAAATGAGGTGAAACTTGGGGGTACGCAAGACAAATCAGACTCCTTAAAGGAGTATAGTAGTCTGGAAAGGTTGAGAGCCGCTGACCTAGAACACAATGGAACTTTGTTTACTCTGACTTGTTGTGTTGTATAAAAAAAAAAATCTACCGTTCTTTTGTTTAAGTTGCAAAACTCGTAGATGACTGGGAATGCCAAAAATGTAATATCTAAACTTTACTAAGCAATTAAATAGTTTGTCATGTAATGTTACTGGGAAAAACAAATCTAAATGTGTTTGACTCCTACTGTCACATGTATTTAAAAAATGAAGGACTATATGAAAGAAGCATGATAAATGGCAATGTGTTGACTTTGGGTGTGTGTAAAGTCTTGTTTTATTTAACATCGTTATAAATTATGTGCAAGAGAGAAACTAAGCACCACATGTAACTTAATTTGCTGCTAATACATAAATGGGTGGAGTTGCTAACACCTATGAGGACATTTAAAGAAAAAAAAGGGGGGGCGGGAATCTTGAGAATTGAGACATGGGCAGGAAATCATGTAATTCAGCCTGGGAAAAAGTTTTAGTTACTATAAATGTAAATATTGGAGAATTTTTTTAAATTAAATTGTACATCTGAGAACACGTCATCATTCTCATGTACAGCTCTGTAAGATAGAAAATAGATTTAAAAAAGAATTAAATATAAATAAGATTTTTATGTAGTAAGTTTTCTTCCCATTTTATAATCTTAAATTGTTAGTTTGTTTTGTACTTGGTCCTTTAGTTTTCTAATTGTTAATAGATTTTAGATATTGCATAGAATTTTTTTCTCTTCCGAGGTTTCGTACTTAGACTTTATATCTATGCTGAAATAGACAAACAAAGAGGCCTTATTAACATGCTTAGCATGAGAACAAAAAATCAAAAAATGTTTTGGCTAGGCTGTACTCAACATTTGAAGTTATTTGTAAATGTACTTCTAAGTCATTTATGTGCTTTTGAAAATCCCACCCTTAGATGCCTAAATATGGCCATAGGCGCATATCTTTAGGTCAGTATTTTTTAAATATTTGGGAGGGGTTGAGAGCTGGTCCTCTGCAGGACTATCTCCATTCTGTATTTGGACTTGCTTGTCTCACCTTCTTGGCCCCATATCTGTTTCCTGAGTCTTCATTTTTTCCCAGGCTTTTCTTTTTATCATCAGTGCCCTGTTGTACAACATAGAAACAGATTTCTTAAGGGTATGCCTACCACTTTAAGGTTTAGATGTGTTAACAAACATGATTGTGAATTTTAGAATAGACACCGCAAAAATGCTTGTTGCTAGTCATGCTTAAACGCAACTAGCAACAATTATTTGTGTAGCACTATGCTTGAATTTACAGTAGGGTTCATTAACTGATATTAGTGTGTGTTAAAACACAACTAAAATTCAAGTATAGACATAATGTAAAATGTGAAGTTTGCAAACAGAAGTATTTCTTATTCCTAGCTTGTGTATTAACTTGACATTCTATAGTAGAATGGAAATTGTCTGTAGCTTCCATTTAATCAAACTTTCTTCTTGCAGATAACTTATTGCAGTGTAATTTTTTCTTTACAGTTCTATCTTCAAGACACTAAGAGTAGTAATGGTACCTTCATAAATAGTCAGAGATTGAGTAGAGGATCTGAGGAAAGCCCACCATGTGAGATTCTGTCTGGTGACATCATCCAGTTTGGTGTAGATGTGACAGAGAACACGCGGAAAGGTAAGGGTACGGATCACCTTTTTTTCATTTCTATTTTTAACTTCAATTGTCAGGTATACTTATTGGGAACATTGTATTACACAGAAAACTTCAATGGGAAAAACAAACAAACTTAAAAGTTTTAAATAGGCTGTGGTATTGTAGGGAAATCTAGGGGTTCCTGTGTGGTTTTTACCAATGTTTTTACCCTCCAGATAGGAGAATCCCACGCTATTTTCAAACAATGGGATGGTGCTGCTGCAGATGGTAGTTTGCATCAAGTGTTTCTTGATGGCATGGTCAGCAGTAGTTTGAAACTGATGAGGCTCTTGCTGACTGACTCTTTTTTTCTTCCCCTTGCTACTCGGAGCACTCTGAAATTGAGAGAGAAAAGGATGAAAAGTTGATGGAAAGCTAGAGATATGCTGCTGCTAATTGAGTGACTGCTAAATGAAAAAGAAATGCCTCATCCTCCAGCTTGAACTTGTGCTCTCGTGCTCAAGCATGCACACTCATGAAAGCCCTGTATTAAGATAAAAGATGCCTCTCGGGGTTAATTGGTAGACCTGCTGTCCCTAGCCCCTTTCTTCTGCATTTATGTACAGTTCAGCTTATTTTTCTAATAGTGATTGTCATTTCTTGTTCTTTGTTGGGCTTACTCTATGCATGAGCTTGTAATAGGCTTATAATATATATATCCTCATGAAATTTCTTAAGAAAATGAGTGCTCATTAGATGACTGACTTACATCAGAATTCTGGCCATTCTTGGAAAGAATGCTGAATGAATTATTTATTCAGCAACACAAAGTTTGGCAAGAAAAATTTAAGTTCTTCAATGAAAGCATAAAGTTAGTCTCTACTGCTGTACCAAAATTCTTCACTTTCTTTATAAAGATGATATTCAAAAACTTTATATTAGGAAGAAAAGAGTATTAAGATAAATTGATATTTGAGGGAAAATTCTGGATTAACTTCAGATGAGATAGTATCTTACTCAATAGTATCCCAGAATAGCAGAAATTTTAAAGGGCATAAGGTGACTAGGATGAGATTATGAATTCATGCTGCTGTTTAATGTGTGTTCTTTCCCCCCTATATATTTGTATGTGTGTGGCTCTAGCCTTGCAGTTTATATTGGACACTAAAATATTAAGAAAAATTTAATAGAGAATTAAGGAATATGTTGTCAAGTAATTGGGGAGTAATTCAGCAAGGCATCGGAAAGGTCTTCTAGGGTTGTAAATTACCTTCAGAATATGGTGGGAGTAAAAGTCAGCCAAATGAACTCTGCTTTTTACTTTCATCCCAAATGTTCCTACTATATATATCCCCTGAGTTCCTTTCTGAACTAAACATTTTTATTTTTTTTGTACTAAAAGAAAAAAATTAGAATTGAGTTTAAGCACCATTTTGATGATTTGAAGAATTTTATCTAATAACCTACCCAACTTGAAATTTTATCAAGTGTCCTTCAGTCCTCTTCATACTTGATTTTGATGAGGAGCCAGTGTTGTGGGTAAAAAACGAAGCAACATTTATGCATTGCAGACTTGCCTGGGAATTATTTAAAAATGCCATTAGATCTACATTCAGTGAATGCCATATATAATGCATTCCAGGAATATGTAGAATGCACTGTACCATAGAGTACACTCCACCGCAAATAAACTTGGGAATGTTATATTTTTGGCAAAAATTGCTGCTTACACTAAAAGAGCAGGTGCTAGAGTTTGGAGTATCTGGATCCAATCAAAAGGCTGTGTGAGCTAGTTGAAGAGAACACTTTGAACTTTCATGTTGTGAAAAGAAAGGTGAGTCTCAATTACTTGTGTCAATATCTACAATTAAGACAAATCATGTAAAATCTTCTGGAGAATGCAGCTAAGGAGATGCGTTCCAAGTATGGCAAGAATAAGTAGTTTCATGGTTTTAAATCCTTCCTTCAAAATACCACAGTATCTTATACTATATTGCAATCCAGTCATTTCACTAATTTCATTTTGGTAAACCTAAGCTGTTCCGAACATGGGTTGTTTGAAGGAAGGTTATTTAAAAGCTTCCTATGTACTGGTTGCATACCTAATTTTAAAAATAAGTTCATGTAACCCAAACATTCTTTTATTCATTTACAATGACCACTATATGAGGAGAGAAGTTGGCAGTCAGAACAGATGTCTGTCATTCATTTGATTAACTTCCCATTTAAAATCGGGGCTGAAAACTTAACCCTGTCTTAAGCCTTAAGGAATATTTTTAAGTCAATTGACATAACAAACATAACTTGTTGATTTATAACTGAGTCTAAGTGTTTATGCTAACGTTTTAAAAGGAACACTGTCACTTGAATTTTTGAAATTGACATATTTAAAAACATTTTTATATTGTACTCTTTATATAATGTGCTCTGAAATTTTTTATTTTTTAAAATGCAATAATTTTTTTTCCTGATATTCATGCTACTTTCCAGTAAGGAGGAGACTGGGTTAACCAATGATATCACAAAATGTGCTCCCTGCCCCCATTCATTGGCTTGGAGAGTGAAGAAGGGTAGGGTTCCCCTGCTGCCTTCCTATCTCCTGTTCATCCCTAGCTTTATGCAGAAGTCCACAATAAGGAGACTATGAATATAGAAACCCTACACATTGCACTGCTGTTACTAATGAACACCCTCATGCAGTTCCTGGGAAAGAACAGCAGCATGATGAACTGACTATACAGAAAACACAAAGGGCTGTTAAAATGCACATAGTAAACAAATGGAAACAATACATTCTTTTGTTAATTTTTTAGTTTACTATAATATTACTAATAATAATAATAGAAAAAATGCAGACAATATGCCATATAAAAGTAGTGACACTCCTTTAAAACTAAATTCAATTCTGATATTTATATAGCATCTTATACAGACATTAATCATCTTAGCCTTCTGAAAAACAATTACGTGCTGATAATGTAGTGATTGTACAGGCAAAGAGTAGTAGTTGTGCTTTTGAAAACCTTTGGACATATATCGTTATCATTATAACCTGCTTTTATTGTAAAGGTTATTTTGTTTGAGTAACCAGTTTTCCCAATAGAGAAGAATTCCACTTTGGTCTGGTTCATCCAAATAATTGCACATGTAAAAAGGTAATGTTGCCCCTACTGGGTTATAGTATAAGCATTTGTTCCTCAAATTCCTGGTGCTGAACTAGAATCCCTAACCTAGGCCAGAGATGAGTTCTTCCAAACTTTTTTTCCTTAACTTGACTAGCAAAGTTACGCTCTTTATGTTACGTTATTGGTGAGCACCTAGGCTTATTCACTTTTTCCCTACTTAGTGCACGTTTTCTCTGTTGCTCACCCTGTCAACATTTCTCTGCATGTTGCTTTGTTTATTGATGGCTTGCTTTTTGTTATAGCGATTATTTACATTCTAGTAAATGTCAAAATATTACATCCATGTACTCTGTGTACCTGATACATTGAATTATATTATAGTGATTCTGAGAAATAATCTGGAAGTGATCCATGAATTTTCTGTTCCTCACATTTCCATGTTTAACAAAATAACCGTTTCTTAAAGGGACACTGTCCATTTGAAATCGGGTCAATCCTAATTTCCATTTTAAAGATGGGGATTAACTATTCATAGCATAACTATATTTATGAAAGGGAGCAATTAATATTTCATGTTTGGTCCTGACTGGTTATGAAACCTAGTCAATTTTAAAAAAGTTTAAAGTACCTTTAGATATTACATCTGCCTCCGAATCTTCCTGCCATTTTTAAAATTGTATTTTTCTATTTTAAAAAAATCTTTCTTTCTCCCGTGTTGCTATGTGGAAGGTCCCACATAAATGGGGAAACTGACCATACATGCTGCTGTCAAAAGCACAGAATTGTCAAACTGAAACAAGAGAAACGTATTTCTTGAAATAATTTCAGTTACCATAGCTGCTATTACACGAAGTAAGAAGGAAGAAAAATCAGACAAAAGTATGACTTTTAAGTTGACAGTCCCTCTTAGTACATGACACAAGCTGCAACAGAGCTATAACTAAGCATTTTAGTGCTCAGGGTGAGCAAGCATATTTATTCTCCCTAGAGGCAATGCATGGGCGGCATGTGGGGTCATATGCTCTCCCAGATTTCTGCCTTCCATTTAGTGCACAGGTTTTCAAACTGTGAGCTGCGTCTCCCTAAGGGGAGACACCCCACAATTTAAAAACTGTTGCCCCCTGCCAGAAGGCAGTATGCAATGTCAAAAAACACTGACCAATTTTGCTACAAGTAGAAGTTACGGACCTCCATAGATGTTCTCTTTTTGCTGCCTTGTCACAATTTTCTACTTCCTGGCTCATTGATCCACGAGCAGCGAATTCTGATAGAGGGACACCCATCGCAGTTGGCTATCTCAAGCTTTCCCAGCCTCGGTTCATGTGAGCATGCTCAGTATGAGCCAGGCAGCACACTCAGTGCCCTGCCTGCCTGTGACACCGGGAGAGCATGCTCCAACCAGGGTCACTGGGCCTGCGATTGCAAGGTGGCGGGGGGGCTCCTCTGTGCCCTAGGCGGCTGCCCCACTCGCCCCGCTCTAGTTATGGCCCTGAGCTACAAAACACAAAAATGTATTATGTATCACCTTTAAGTTTGATCATTCATTGAGTAACTGAATGGAATGTTATGTGGCTATCTATTTTTCTTTTTTGAACATTCAGTATCAAAGAACATGAATTGTGCAATTACATCTCCATTTCATACAAAGACATTTCAAAATCATTATTCTGCACATGAGAAACTAGCAAATAAAAGTTACAAAACAAATTAAGCAGCACTAGTTGCCCTCTACTTCCACTTTCAGTGATATTCAGAATGACATAAACCTTTGATTGGTGAGTTTGTTTTATTGAAACTTGGCAAAGTTGCTGTTTCATGTTTTTGGGTATCTATTTTTGTATTTCTCCTGTGCTTTGAATGTTGTTTGTTTATAGACTAGCCCAGGGGTGGCCAATCTGAGCCTGAGAGAGAGCCAGAATTTACCAATGTGCATTGCCAAAGAGCCACAGTAATACGTCAGCAGCCCCCGTCATCTCCCCTCCACCCCCAGCGTCTCGCACCCGCCAGCAGCACCACCGATCAGCACCTAACTCTCCATCCCTGCGCCTCCCACCTGCCACGATCAGCTGTTTTGTGGTGTGCAGGAGGCTCAGGGGAGGAGGAGCAAGGGCGCGGCAGACTTGTGGGAAGGGGCGGGGGCATTGGGGTAAGGAGTGTAGTGGTGCCGGGGCCTGGGGCAGAGCCAGGGGTTGAGCAGTGAGCACCCTGTAGCACATTGGAAAGTTGGCGCCTGTAGCTCCAGTCCCGGAGTTGGCGCCTATTCAAGGAGCCACATATTAATCTCTCAAGAGCCACAGGTTGGCCACCCCTGGACTAGACTCTACCTTCTTCTGTATACTTCTCACTTGGTAGTTTGTGGTAGTAGCTGGCTAATCAGATGGTTCAAGGTTTGACGCCCTCTGCTGCTGTCACTCCCCGTTTAGAACATAAGAATGGCCATACTGGTTCAGACAAGTGGTTGTCTAGCCCAGTATCCTGTCTTCTGACAGCGGCCAGTGCTTGATGTGTCAGAGAGAATGAACAGAACAGGGTAATTTTGAGTGATCCATTCCCTGCCTTCCAGTCTTGGCTTCCGTCAGTCAGAAGTTTGGGGACACCCAAAGCATGGGGTTACGTCTCTGACCATTTTAGCTAATAGCCATTGATAGACCTATCCTCCATGAACTTTTGGCCTTCACAACATCCACATGCAAGGAGTTCCATAAGTTGACTGTGCGTTGTGTGAAGAAGTATTTCCTTACATTTGTTTTAAACCTGCTGCCAATTAATTTCATTGGGTTACCCATAGTTCTTGTGTTATATAAAGGGCTAAATAACACTTCCTTATTCACTTTCTCCATACCATTCATGATTCTATTGTATCGCCCCTTTGTCTTCTTTTCTAAGATGAACAGTCCCAGTCTTCTTCATACAAAGAAGGGTTAAAGTTGTTCCATACCATTAATTAGATTTGTTGCCCTTCTCTGTACCTCTTTCATTTCTAATATATCTCTTTTGAGATGGGGTGACCATAACAACATGCAGTATTCAAGTTATGGGTGTTCCTTGGATTTATATAGTGCCATTATGATATTTTCTGTCTTATATCTATTCCTTTCCCAGTGATTCCGAACATTAGCTTTTTTGACTGCCACTGTACATTGAGTGGATGTTTTTTAGAGAACTATCCACGATGACTCCAAGATCTTTCTTGAGTGGTAACAGCTAATTTAGATTCCATCATTTTGTTTGCATAATTGGGATTATGTTTTCCAATGTGCGTTACTTTGCACTTACCAACATTGAATTTCAACTGCCATTTTGTTGCCCAGGCACAGTTTAGTGAGATCCCTTTGTAACTCTGCATTCAGCTTGGAACTTAACTGTCTTGGGTTTTTGTATCCTCTGCAAATTTTGCCACTTCGCTGTGGACCCCCTTTTCCAGATGTTTTATAAATATGCTGAACAGCGCACAGGTCACAGTACAGATCTTTGAGGGGGTCCTACTATTTCTCCATTGTGAAAACTGACCATTTATCCCTACTCTTTGTTTTCTATCTTTTAACCAGTTGCTGATCCATGAGAGGACTTTCCCTCTTATCCCGTGACTGCTTAGTTTCCTTGATGGGCTCTGGTGAGGGACCTTGTCAAAGCTTTTCTGAAAGTCCAAATACACTATATTGACTGGATTACCCTTGTCCACATGCTTATTGACACTCTCACAGATTCTAATAAATTGGTTAGGCATGTTTTCCCATTACAAGAGTCTAGGTGATTTTCCTCCCAACATATCATGTTTATCTGTCTGATAATTCTGAGCTTTAGTATAGTTTCAATTAATTTGCCTGGTACTGATGTTAGGCTTCCCAGCCTGTAATAGCCAGGATTGCCTCTGGAGTCTTTTAAAAAAGTCGATGGTACATTAGTTATCTGCCAGCAGGGCCGGCTCCAGGCATCAGCGAAGGAAGCAGGTGCTTGAGGCGGCACGTCCAGGTCTTTGGCAGCAATTCGACGGCGGGTCCCTCAGTCCCTCTCTTCCTCTTTGAGCTGCTGCCGAAGAGGAAGAGAGGGAGTGAAGGACCCGCCGCCAAAGAATGAAGCAGCGCAGTTTAGTTGCCGCCGAAGTGACACCGATAGGCTTTTTTTTTCTTCGCTGCTTGGGGCGGCAAAAAAGCTGGAGCCGGCCCTGTCTGCCAGTCATCTGAAACAGAGCCTGATGTAAGCAAGAGGTTACACATCACAGTTAGTAGTTATGCAATTTTGTATTTGAATTCTTTCAGAACTCTTGAGTGAATACGATGTGGTCCTGGTGACTTATTCTGTTTAACTTATCAATTTGTTCCAAAATCTCCTCTACTGACACCTCAATCGGGGACAGTTTAGATTTGTCTCCTAAAAAGAATGGCTTGGGTGTTGGGATCTCCCCCACAATCTCTGCAGTGAAGACTGATGCAAAAGATTAATTTAGCTTCTCTGCAATGTCTTTGTCTTCCTTGAGTTCTCCTTTTGCGACTTCATTTTGTGAGCCAGAGATTGCATCTCCGTCATACTTCTAAAGCAGTAATGTACTCCTCTTGCTAAGTATACCCTCTCCCCCCATCCCATCCCTGGTCTCTCAGACTTCTCAACGCAACAGGATGTAGAGGGAACAGAAAACAAAAATCTTCTTCTCTAGAGTTATCTCTGAAGCAAATGTATGGATACTAAATGGACAGGAAGGAAATAGATACCACTTCAGCCAAGCCCTGGGTTGGACTTTGCCTTTACTTGAGCTTTCTGGACTTCTTTTCCTGTCATTCCGAATTGAAAGAAAGAAATAGGTAGAAAGTTTAAGATGGATGACCTAAAAGCACATGCTTCCTATCCAGTGCCCTACAACTTTCTGCAGTCATTGTCCCATTAGAGCACCCTCCTCAAAAAGATCTTAATTCAAGTGCCCTTCTTTCTTTGGAAAATAATTTATCTTCTCATACATCCTGCAGTAGAGTGATTCCTTAGTTTATTGGGGAAAATCCACATTCCAAATTCCTGGCCACCTCTAATGTGTCAAGCCAGGTCTACATTATAAACTTACATCAGTATAACTACGTCACTCAGAGGTGTGAAAAATCCACACCCTGGACCACCATAGTTGTACCAATCTAACCCCCAATGTAGCCAGCATGCCCTCCCATTGACATAGCTGTGGCTTCTCATGGAGGTGGATTAACTACACCCATGGGAGAAGCTCACTTGTTGATGTAGTAGCATCTTCACTGAAGTGCCACAGCAGTGCAGCATTTTAAGTGTAGACCTGCCTTCAGGATCTATTTAAACTCCCAAAGGACTATCTGAAACCATTACTTGAAGATAAGGCTCTCCGTAGTCTCTAGTTTCAAATGTGGTCAGTGGTTCCCCTTGAAAGCGATACTTCCTAAATATATACTTGATAGAAAGATTTGATTCTGTGCTGCGAAAGGCATTTGACTACTCCTCCCTATAATTGAATATATCTATGCATTCTTATTGTGATTAGTGCTTTAGAAAGAGTGGGGTTTAAATTCCCAAAACTATTCCCTGCTCTTTCGGTGAGTCCAAAGCCAAGGAATTGCAGACCTGGACAAATGTCTTCTGGTGACACGACATATCTCATGAAAATAACTGAACTCCTGTCCAGTCTTCTCTGACAAATGTAAACATTTTTCAGGTGGATCTTAATGAGGATAGATGCTAAAGACAAGAAAATACTTTTCTAAAAGTTCGTATCTTGGCACTCGATGTAGACCAAGGAAGAATTAACTCTCTTGTTGGGTTACCTTTCCCTTAGTTCCAGCTTCCATTAGGTAGCTGTCTTAATGTTGTTCTGAAATATTTGTTCCCCTCTGTTCAAATCCAGGTTCACCATATCTCTGAAATTATAAGCCTTGAAAGTTAATAAATGTTATTTATAATTTGTGTTTTTAGGTGAGTGATTTTGTGTTTAGTTGACCTATCCTGTGCTTATTCATAGTTAGTTTATTATAAGAAAATGTCTCGAACAGTCCATACCGTCCCATCCCTATTACCGAGGAGATTTCACTTCCCAAATCTGAAGAATCATACAGAAAAATACAGATGTTATGTGGATATTGGCAGAGCCATGGAATGATCTTTCTTGATAAAACCAAGTTGTGAAGAATATCTGAGAGAGCGATTGTTTCTGATGTGGTATAAGTGAAAATATAAATTGGATTTCCATATCTTACTCTAAGTGGTATCTTTGGTTCAAGGGTAATTAGACCCCACTCCTCTGTGTGTTTTCTTCTTTCTCTGAAATGTGAGAGGGGTTTGAAGGGTGGTTTCGTGGTCCTTGCTACATAGTTCTACAAGAATTCCAGAGCAGAGATTCTTTCTCTGTCCTTGGATGCATCCTTCAGCAGGTGCATCCTTAGGAAGATCATAAACAAATAGCTCCTCTATGCTACCCTCCTTTGACCCCTTTGAAACAGGGATTGCTAGGCAGATGTCAGGTGTTAGAAATTCATGTCTGGCAACATGGAAATATTTATTTTACCTGTTAACTTCTAATCTCCAGATACACTCCTACAAAGCTACCCAGTAAACAGAGGATGGTGTTCATCATTTTCTGTACTTCCAGAATTTCCGTTCCTGTCACCTAAATTCAGTTAAGACATACTCCCATTTTTTGCCTAGTCTCTCATGTTGTCAGTGTTGTGTTTTGAAATCTGTATTTAACTTTCTTGTCTACAGAGAGCTTGTCAGGGTTCCCTCACCACTCTGAACTCTGGGGTACAGATGTGGGAACCCTCATAAGCTTATATTCCACCAGCTTAGGTTAAAAACTTCCCCAAGGCACAAATTCCTTTCCTTGACCTTGGACGGTATTGCTGCCACCACCAAGTGATTTAAACAAACATTCAGAGAGAGGCCACTTGGAGCCCTGTCACCCTCCAAAGTATCCCCCCCAAGTCCCTTTACCCCCTTTCCTGGAGAGGCTTGAGAATAATATATCAACCAAATAGGTTAACGAGGTGAGCAAAGACCAGACCTTTGGGTTTTTAGGACACACAAAAACAATCATGTTCTTAAAAGAAGAACTTTATTATAAAAAAAAAACACAAAACAAAGTAAAAGAAGCACCTCTGTAAAATCAGGATGGAAGGTAATTTTACAGGGTAATAAAAAGACTTCAAACACAGAGGATTTCCCTCTAGGTTTAACTTTAAAGTTACAAAACAGGAAGAAACCTCGCTCTTAGCATAGGGAAAATTCACAAGCTAAAACACAAGATAATCTAACGTATTTCCTTGCTATTACTTACAATTTCTGGAATTTTAGATGTATCATTTTAGTAGGAGCTGGATTACCTGCTTGGTCTCTCTCTTTGTCTCAAGAGGGAACACAAAGAGAGCACAAACAAAACCTTTCTCTTCCCCCCTCTACCCCCCCCCCCAGATTTGAAAGTATCTTCTTTCCCCATTGGTCCTTCTGGTCAGGTGCCAACTAGGTTAATGGAACTGATTAATCCCTTACAGGTAAGTGATTCTATACCTTTGGCCAGGAGGGATTTTGATGTTACTGCATATATAAAGGCTGTTACCCTTCCCTTTATATTTATGACAGAGCTAGTTGTCTGGGGGGAAAAATTGTGCAGGTACTATTGGCTGTGGAAGACCTAGAATTGGAACTACACTATAGGTCAGGAATCGGCACAGGGCAGCAAGTCTTCAAGTTTCTGACTGATAACTTTTTGCTTTCTCATGGGGAGGTATGAGCAGGCAGACCCAGACATTAGGGGTCAGTGCTTAGAGACCTCCCCTTCCTTCTCTTGCTCATCCACCTCAGTGTTCCTTGATTGTGAAATAGCTGCATATTTCCTTAAACCATGTTTGCACTTCAATTAAATAAATAATGTCTTATTAACTGATTACTAAGACTCACAGTATTCTTATTTCTTCTCAGTTACCCATGGATGTATAGTCTCCACAATAAAACTATTTCTCCCAGATGGTATGGAAGCCCGGTTACGGTCAGAGTAAGTATAATTAAGTATTTATTAATATCTACCAAAATTAGAATATTTTATGAGGGTTTTTGTTAAGTATATTCCTATTGTAATAAATAACATGTAACACATGTTGATTTATATATGTCTGTAGGTTTGTCGTACGTAACATATAAGATCCCTGCCCCAAAGCATTTATAATCTAATACGCACAGGTAATATAGTGATTAAAAGCAGCACTCATGCAAGTGTGAGATCAATGGGATGACAAAAGTGGGAGAGGAGAACATTCTCTTGGTGAAGACATTTATATGTGGTGGTTCATGCTCAAGTTACAAATATATATATGTTAAAATTGTTCTTGTGTAGATAAAAGCTTTGCTTTGGGTAGATAAAAGCATAGAGGTATGAACTTGTATCATAACTGGAAACTTGGTTAATGCACAATTAAATTATATGAACTTGAATGGTTTTAATTTTATAGTGGTATTCAGAAAAATAAATAGAACGGAAAACTGGATTTGTAAATTGTGTTTGTGTCTTTACATGAAGACTTATATATTTTTATGCATCTAAGTGTGAATGGGAGTCATTTTTATGAATTTGTTGAGGTGCTATTTAGATTTTAAAACTGAAATCTAGCAAGCTAGATTTGCCAGTTTGGTAAGTGTTATGTCCAATATTATGATGGAATTTAATTAGGATAACTTTTGAGTGCAGTGAGCATTCGCTTACTAATTTTAGCACTAATTTCTTTCAAAGTCTTTTACCTTGGACAGTATTTCTCAGGTCAGTACACTAGGTTATTCTTACCTAACCGACAGTTTGTGTACTCGTGTGCTTCTTGGAGAATAAACAATCAAAAGTTCATCAATCAAGTGTAGATAAAACAAATGTGCTAGGCACGTACTGAACATAAAATACACATGCAGGTTTGTAAGTGATTAACAAAAACCAAAAGTGTGGCTGTGACTCTAGGGGCCAAACTGGCAGAGAGCCTACCATACTGTAACTCACATCAGGCCTGACACACTCATTGCCCCAGCACAGTGTTGTCATAATATGTACCTAAAAGGTGTTATATAAGGTAGCATATGTGAACTTATATCACACTGGTCCTGAAAATTGTGGCATGATGTATGTACAGATTGTGTACAAAATTGTGTGTATGTATGTGCTGGAAATATATTTTTAAAATGTGTTTGGGAGCAGGGCTGGCTCCAGGCACCAGCGTAGCAAGCAGGTGCCTGGGGCGGCCAATGAAGGGGGGGCAGCACGTCCAGCCGTTCGGCGGCAATTCGGTGGTGGGGCCGTCACTCCCTCTCTGAGCGAAGGACCTGCCGCCGATCGCGATCGCGGCTTTTTGTGTGTGTGTGCTTGGGGTGGCAAAAACGCTAGAGCCAGCCCTGTTTGGGAGTGTATAAACCCAGGCTGCCCAAGACAAAGGAATGTTGTTTTACCTGTCTTACTGGCTTGATTACTGGAAGAGGACAATGAAAGTACATTTACATATACAATAAACAAAGTGAACAAGCAGCCGCTTAATGCACAGATGGCAGGGACAGAGTCTGCACTCCAGGAATCCTTCCTGGCTCTTGAGACAGACAGTGAACTTTGGGTAATATAAGGGGAGAAAAGAGGCATTTTAGTTATCCATGACTCCAGGAACAAAGGGAACCAACACCCTTTGATTCTGTGAACATTGGGTACCCTGGCCTGGAGGGCTGGATATGCTGGTAAGTAAGAAAATTGCTCAGGCAAAGATTGTAACTTGCTAAGATTACATTTTAGTTACTAGAATGCATGCCCCTATTTTATTTTGTTTTGTTTGTAAGTATACCTCTCTCTTTCTTTTATTCAATATCACTTCAATCTGTCTTTGTTAATAAAAACAACAAGGAGTCTGGTGGCACCTTAAAGACTAACAGATTTATTTGGGCATAAGTTTTCGTGGGTAAAAACCTCACTTCTTCAGATGCATCCGAAGATGCATTTTGTAGATACAGACTAACACGGCTACCCCCTGATACTTTGTTAATAAACTTATTCTTGTTTTATTACAAAACTTATCACAGTATTGTGCATTAAAGTGAAATGTGAATCTTCACCAATCCAACGCGCTGATGCATGCTCTCTCTTTGGAGGCTGCCAGCATAATTTCTGGGAGAAGGAATAGACACTGCAGGCTCTGGGGAGCTGGGGAACTGGGATTCACTGACTGTTACCTGCAAGGCCAAGTTTAGACTGGTAAAGTCTTGAAGAGTTTGCTGGCAAGGTAGACAGACTGGTGTGTCAGGGAGCTCTGACACATAGCTTAGCAGCAGCAAAGCTCTCACTCTTGCTAAGGCAGAGCGCTAACACAGGAGCTCACAGTTCTGGGTGTCCTGAATGGGACATCACAGGGGCCAAGCAGCTATATTAAGGAACAATATAAATCACCCAGATTTTGTAGTACAATTACTTATAATCATCAGTTATCTATTCTTTAATACCTCTAACACATATCACTCTTCCAGTAATTCTCCAAGGAGCAAGGTTGCACTTACTTTAAGTGGGCCTGCTGTTAGAATTATTTGACATGAAAGGAACAAGTTTAAGCAATTGTTGATAATTTGAAGTTATTGTTTGTCTTTCTTAAGCCAATGGATGTGGGCTTATAAAGGAGAAATATGCATATAGCATTACTTAATTAAAATCCAAAATAAGGTTACTTGAAGTCTGACTAGAAAGAGTGTAGACTCAACAAGACAACTTCCATTTATTGTATTTCTCTTTCTATTTTTTAATATAATCTCTGTAGTGAAATCTTACTGCTTCTTCTTAGTCCTGTTAACCTGGGATAGGGAAGAATCTTTCCCACACAGCTGGTCCGAGTGTTAGTAGAATTCCTTGGTTCTGAAGCTTCTTTGTGGTATCAGTCAAATCATCTTCTTAGTCCTGTAACCCTAGAGAAAGGAATCCCTGTGGTGTGGGATTCATAAGACTCTCGGGTCCTACACAGTGACCTCAGTTTTATATACCCTGATTTTCCATGGGAGCTATTTAGAGTGGTAAACTGTTTCATCAATCCAGAGTGCCTACAACCTATATCAGAAATGAGCACAAAGAATTATCATCTTAACTTGCAGAAAAGAGCATGCACATTTAGGAAGACTTCTCAAACAGCATGATCTGCTCTGCCTGTATTCACCAACCAACAGCCCATCTGCATTCCCAGAGTTCAGCACATTCACACATCAAGAGGTTCTGAAAACTGTAAAGAAGTCTCGATCCATGACTTGTGAATCCAACTCATAGCTTTTCTGGCTTATCAAAAAGAGCTATGAACACCTAGTGCCACTCCTGACCTTTGAAATTGCGAAGGAATCCTTCAATGAAGGAATCCTTCCTTCCTCCTCCAAACATGCAATAGTTTGACCAGAATTGTAGAAACCAACCTTAGATACATCATTTCAAGCCAACTACAGCCCAGTGTCAAAATTCCCATATCTGAGCAAGATCATAGCAAAACTAACCAAAGGCTCATCTGATTGTGTCAGGTCTAGAATATTAGCTTCAATCTGATTTCAGGTCAGGATATGGAACTGGAACTGCTTTGGTGGCACTGAAGGTTAATCTTCTCTTGTCAATGGCTAGAAGGCAGACATGAATTTTCCTCCTCCTGGGGCCTCACTGCAGTTTTCAACACTGACTATGAGGTACTACTGTTTCATTGGAGACTGGTGGCAGGGGTCCAAGACAATACACTAAAATGGTTTTGAGTCATTCCTGGAGGAGCAGACCAAAGTACTAATGATGGGAAACTGCATCTCCAGTCCTAGAACCTTGACTTGCAGAGTCCCATAAGGATCAGTTCTGTCTCTAGTATTTTTCAACATCTACATGTATTACTCCTGAGGGAATTCTACATCAAAAAATTGAAAATTCTGCGCCCAATATTTTTAAGATATTGCAAAATTCTGCTAATTTTCTTTGTCAATAAATAAATGTGGCTCCAGCATGGCTGTGGGGAGCACAGGCCATTGGCTGCATTGAGGTGGGAGATCACCTTGAAGCCCCCACATCCTCCGGTACAGGGACTCAGCAATGAGGCCGCACCTGACCCTGACACAGTGCAAGGGCTGGACCTGCCCCAGAAACACCCCAGTGTCCTGCCCCTCTGTGCCAGGTGCACCAGGTGTGGCTGGGCAGGCTCAGCCTAGCAGGATCCAAGTGTGGAGGGGCTCAGTGTGGGGTTCCGGGTGCAGGGGCAATGCGATTCTTCAGGGGATCCAGGTGATGGTGTTTGGGCTCAGCAGGGGTGTCTGGGTGTGGGGAGATGGGGCTTGGCAGGGGGTCTGGGTGTGGTGGGACAGTGCTGGGGGAGTGGGGCTTGATGGGGTGGACGTCCAGGTGGAGCTGGATAGGGTTCAGTGAAGTGGGGGTCTGGGTGTGTGGGGCTTGTCAGAGGGGTCCAGGTATAGGGGGGTAGGGCTTGTCAGGGTGAGGGTTGGATGGGCCTGCTTAACGGAGGAGCCCCAGCGGCTGCCGAAGGGATGCTGTATGCCAGGCTCCCGCTTCCCCCCACGATTCCCCTATCCCCTTTTCTTTTCCATCCCCCTCCCCTCATTCCCCTTCCCCATTCCCATCCCCATTCCACCCACTGCCTTTTCCCCCACCCCTCACTCCCCTTCCCTCATTTCCCTCACGCCCCCTTACCCAGCCACACCGTGGGTACTCGCTGTTCCACAGAAAATAGGAAGGCTCCCAGCACACAGAAAAGGAGCACAACTGGCATTAGAACCCAGGAGGCTGCGTTCAGCTGCAGAGTCAGCGGAGCCCGAGGCGCAGCAGTTCTGCATTTGTGGAATTTGGGGGTGCACATGTAACCCCATGTGCCCCCCCATACCTCATCTCTGTTTGGGGGGCAATCCCCCCCAAAAAACCTGCACACATGATGCCCCCCCATGCAGCTTCCCTTTGCTTCCCAGCCGTTTTCTCCAGGGAAAAGCAGGAAATCTGCAGGGGCGGGCACTGTTTTCTGCGGGTGCAAAGTCCCGCAGAATCCCCCCAGGAGTAATGTGAAGTGGTCAAACTACATGGACTCAAATGCCTGCAGTATGAATGTGGGAGTTGCAAAGTGATTTGAAAAAATGGAGAAGAACAAATAAATGGACATCTATTGTGGAACTGCACAATTGCTTATTTTCAACTCGCTTTTCTCTCTGCTTCTTAGCCAAGCAATTTAAGGTGCCATCCTAGAGCTGTAGTAACCTTGGTGAATGGCTCTGGCAGTGAAAGAGGGGTTGAACCAGACTGTTTCTCCTTTAATTAAAAACAATTATCTGCAGTTTGAGGGTGTGTTAGTTGGTAAGTGAGAGCTGCAGCCTTAGATTTCAGAGGGGTGAAATATTGGAACAGCCTTCCGAGGGAAACAGTGGGGGCGAAGGACCTGTCTGGCTTTAAGATTAAGCTAGATAAGTTTATGGAGGGAATGGTTTAATGGGATAACGTGATTTTAGTCAAATCAACAGCGTGCCATCGCTGGTAAATAGTATCAATGGCCAATGAGGGTCTGGCTGGAGAATCTTGCTTGCATGCTCAGGGTTCTACTGATCGCCATATTTGGGGTCGGGAAGGAATTTTCCTCCAGGGTAGATTGGCAGAGGCCCTGGAGGTTTTTCGCCTTCCTCCGCAGCATGGGGCGGGGGTCGCTAGCTGGAGGATTCTCTGCGACTTGAAGTCTTTAAATCACAGAATTTGGGGACTTCAACAACAGAGTCAAGGGAAAGGGGTTGGGTCAGCTTTTGTGGCCTGCATCATGTGGGAAGTCAGACTAGATGATCATAATGGTCCCTTCTGACCTTAAAGTCTATGAGTCTTCTGACAAAGTTTTCCTGTTGCTGTCTTGTAAAGTTGTGGTGACAGGAATCATGGGGCTTGGCTCCCCATAATTAGGAAATATCACCTTTTGTAATATTAACCAAATACCCTGAATATAGCACTGATAGAAGCTGTATGAAGACCCATAACAAATAAATGAAAAACATTTTAAAACAAAATAAATGGATTTCAGAATTCACACGTTTTGTTTTCGTTGCAACTTACTGAAATTTCGTGGCAAATTGCAGATCTGTGGTGATTTCCAATAGGAAATGTGCCTGTAATTTTCTTTGTCAAATCTGTAATTCAGCAAAACATTTCACTACAGTGAATTAATGTTTTCCGAAGAAATTGTTTTGTTGGGAAATTTCCAACCAGCTCTGCTTGTAATTGCTTCTATGATTGTTTTTCAGATGCCATGTTTTATTTTTAATTTAATTAGGTAATGAAATAAAATATTCCTTTCATGCACAAAAGACATGCTTTAAAATTTCTTTTTTGGCGAACTTTTTAGTATTAAGTAAAAATACATGATCCAAATTTAATCGTCGTGCAACGTCACTATTGTATTTCATAAAACATAGTTTCTTGAACTTTCATATTAAATCATTTTATATGGTACTTGGATATTTACTACTGTACTGTGAATTAAACATCAAATTGAATTTCATCCTTTTAAATCATTGTTTTCTAATGTATGAAAACAATGTACTTTTTTGAAACTTGGTTTAACATGCTATTCTGAAGTGATCCAATTAAGTCAGCATTACTTAGTAAGGGGAATTATTTTTAAGTGTAACTTTGGTTTCTAAATCTCAACCTCAGTATCAGAATATGTGAGTCTAAACTGTCATTTCTGGTTAAAATTAGAGAGACCAGGTGGGTGAGGTAATATCTCCTTTGGACCAACTTGTGTTGGTAAGAGAGACTAGCTTTTGAGTTTACAGAGAGCTCTTCTTCAGGTCTGGGAAACTAAGGGCTTGAGATAGAGATATATAGATATATATATATATAGAGATATATATAGTATGGATATAGTGCTGCAGCGACACAGATGTGCCATTGTAGTGCTTAGTGTAGACATTATCTATGCTTATGAGAGAGCTTCTCCCGTCAGCGTGGGTACCCTACCTCCCAGAGAGGCGGTAGCTATGTTAAGAGGAGAAGCCGACAGCATGCTGTCTACACCAGGAGTTCGGTTGGTGTAACTGCATCACTCAGGGGTGTGGGCTTTGCACATCCCTGAGTGACGTAGTTATACCGACATAAGTCTGTACTCTAGACCAAGCCTGAGGTCTGGTCTATGCTACGGGCTTGCATCACTATAACTACGCCACTCGGGTGTGAAAAACCCACACCCCTGAGTGACATAGTTATACTGAACTAACCCCTTCCCCCCCCACCCCCCGTGTAGACAGCACTGTGTAGCCGATATAGCTACTTCCTCTCCTGTCAGCTTACAGTGTCTTCATTAAAGTGCTGCAGGGCGGTGCAATTGCATTGGTGCTGATGCAGCATTTTAAATATAAACTTACCCTCAAAGTGTCGCTGCTAAATAAGAGGTAGAACAGATTGGTTAGCATAAATAGCTAACACATTTCAAGGGACCATTCAAAGTGAAGTGGCCTGTTTTCACCCCTCCAGTCTTAGGGAGGAAAGGAAGAGGGGGGGAAGCTGGGAGGGGTTTGTTAGTCGGTTACAGATCGTTGTAATAAACCATAAATCCAGTGTCTCTAGTCAGTCCATGATTATTAGTTTCTAGCAAAGTTATGGAATTAAGCTCCCAGGCTCGACTTTTGAAAGTGTTGTGTAGGTTTCCTTTGAGGATGAGGACTGATAAGTCAGATATAGAATGATTGCTTTGTGAAAAGTGTTCACCCATAGGTGATGTGGTGTGTTTGTCTTATTGTTTTCCTGTGTGAATTCATTCAAGAGCATAGTGATTGTCTTGTTTCACCCACATAGTTGCTATTGGGGCATTTAGTGCACTGGGTGAGGTAGACCACATGTTGTGATAGGCATGTATAGGACCCAGGGATCTTGAAAGGTGTATTGTGGAGGTGTTGATATGTCTGTCAGTTGCATCTGTTGTTCTGGCAGGGTCTGGTGCTGCTTTGAGTAGGTGTGTCCTGGTCTGTTGGAGCTTGCTTCTGGTGATGAGCTTTGAGAATATGGGTGAGTTGTTTGAAGGCCAGAAGGGGAGGGCTCAAGAAAGATTTTTTTTTTTTTTTTTTTTAAGGATAGGAGCTGAAATTTATAACTTTACTAGACACTAATAATCATGGATTGAATAGAGAAACTGGATTTATGGCTTATTGCAACAATCTGTAACCCATTAACAACTACCTCCACCCAGCTGCTTTCCCCCACTTCCTTTCTTCCTTATGTCTGGAGTGGTGTTACCAGGCCACTCCACCTTGAATGGTCCCTTGAAATGTGTTAATTACTTATGCTAAACAATCCCTTTCACCTTGTATTAGCAGTGACACTGAGTACCTTTCCCAGACCTGAAGAAGAGCTCTGCGTAAACTGAAAAGCTTGTCTCTTTCACCAACATAAGTGGATCCTATAAAATATATTACCTCACCCACCTTGTGTCCCTAATATCTTGGGACCAACCAGGCTACTGTTAAAATTGTTAAAATTAGGCAGTTATGCAAATTGCTTTTGTTGTTCAAATGTGAAATTGTACAAAAATAGCTATTTCCTTGGACAAGATTAGTTTGTTAAACTTTTCTTTCTTCATCAATAAAGATATATATGAGGGTGATTTATCTAGTGCCTGTAAGTGCATGTAGCTCATTTCCACATGTAAGTTGCATTTGAACCTTAACAAATCTTATTTGTTTTCAAAAACTTATAAAATGTTATCTAACTTTATGATATAAAAATAGTGATCAAGGTTTTAGAAAGTGGCTCATTGGTTTGTTTAATTTTTAGATTAGAACTGAAAACTAAATTTGAAAAATCTACTTCAAAGTACAATTTCACAAAATGGTACTGAGCATAAGATGTAAAAACAGTATTTTTAACCTCGGTGACTGTTCTCTAAGAATGAACTTAAAAATGAAGAATGTCTTAATTAAGTTAAACATTTACAGGATTACTGATAGTTTTGTGGATTTTTTGAACTGCTGTTCCATACTTGGTGTTTACTTGCATAATTCTGTTACTGAACAAATTATAAGGTTTTTTTTGTTTTTGTTTTAATTCGTTTTTCAGTGTCATCCATGCTCCATTACCAAGTCCTGTTGACAAGGTAAGTCATTCGTACTCTGTCTTTAATTAAAAAGTTGAAAGAATGAGAAAAACCTAACTACTTGTGGGTGTGACTTGCATTGAATTACTTTACATGGTTTAATATTTTTACTGTTTTAAAAAAAATAAACATTAGTCATTCCTTCAGTATCACAAGGATATGCATGGCAGGCTGAGTTTTTATGGTATGGGAATACTCTACTTTTTCCACTACTGGTCAGGTGTGGAAACGTTGGCAAAATAACACGAAGCATGACATGCTCGGGTAAATCAAGATGGGCAGAATTATAGAGCATCAAAGGTGGTAACAAGAAGGACGTTGATGCAATAGGACAGAGGCAATGAGAGATTCAAAAAGGGGAGTGACATGAGCAAAATGAGTGGCATGGCAGATGGCTTTTGCTGCAGTATATTCTATGGCAGGGGTGGGCAAACTTTTTGGCCCGAGGGCCACATCGGGGTTGCGCAACCGTATGGAGGGCCGGTTAGGGAAGGCTGTGCCTCCCCAAATAGCCTGGCCACCACCCCCTCCCACTTCCTGCCCCCTGACTGCGCCCCTCAGAACTCCCAACCCATCCACACCCCTGCCCCCTGACTGCCTCCCTCCCCTGGACTCCCATCCCCTATCCAACCACTCTCTGTTCCTCGTCCCCTGACCACCCCCTCCCGGGACCCACCACCCCTAACTGCCCCCCGGGATCCCACCCCTTATCCAACCCCCCCGTCCCCTGGCTGCCCTCCCGACCCCTATCCACATCCCTGCCCCCTGACAGGCCCCCCGGGACTCCCACTTCCAACCCTCCCTATTCCCTATCCCCTGACTGCCCCCCCCCCAGAACCTCTGCCCCATCCAACCGCCCCCTCCTCTCTGACAGCCTCCCAGGACCCACCGTGTCCCGCCCCCTTACCAGCAGCAGGAGCTCGCAGCCGCGAGAGCCAGCTGCACTCCCCACGCTCCCCAGTCTGGAGACTAGGCTCCCCAGCCAGGAGCTCAGGGGCTGGGCAGGATGTGGCCCGTGGGCCGTAGTTTGCCCACATCTGTTCTATGGTTTGGAGTGTGAGACAATGTGAGTTTTAAGGAAGACTGAACGTTATATCCCGCCTCAACTACTGTGACATCTACAATTGTAAATTTGAGTGATATCCCATACTTAAAAAAAAATGTTATGGAGCCCTTTACTCAGTGGATAAGAGATAATTAGATTAGGAACAGTGAAGTGACAACATCATTTGTTGACTTTTATTATAATGAGTTTGTTGACAGTTTGGGGGATGCACATGTATATCTCAAGCCTCTACCTGCCCTGAGCCAAGGCTATAAATAACCTGATGTCTATTCCTCTGCCTGACAAACTGTCTTTATGAACCTGTTCCTTTTCACTTTTGTCTGTGTCTGGCAGTGTTTTTTTAATTACTATTATTATTCCTGTTTTAAGTATTTCTTAGATATTTCCCAACAAAACAAAACCCTCAACTTAGTTGAGAGCTCTCCACCAGTTCCGAATCTTATGGCAGATCAGGTATTGAAGCAAAGTTGCATCTCTTGTTCCCATGAGTTTTCTGCTCTTGGTGGGTCTGGAGAGAGTATAGCATGATTAGGAGAATGACTTTCTGCTGTTTTGTAGGTCTTTCTCTAAGTTGGCCCAAGCCAGACTCTAAAGCCTCCTTATGCAAGAGTCATTGTCAAACAAAGCATTAGAGAAAATTTTGTGGTCCTTGGCATGTTGCAAAAGATAGGTAGTAATGAGGCCTCACCCAAAATTTTTGACTGAATTGGTTTTACCTTTTCATTTGAATCAGTCCATTGCTGATTTATTTCCATAACCGTTCAGCCATGCTGGAGGGACATCAGATGATATTAAGAGCAGTCAGCTACTATTTAGATAGAACTTTTCAAAAATCGTACTGCAGATATGTGGATTTCACTTTTTGTGTGTGGTGGAAGAAACTTGTGCAGACTGATGCTTTGTTTAGAATAGAATATATTATAGGAAGGTAGCATGGTTTAACTGGACTAGGAGTTAGGAGACCTGGGTTTCATATCCAGCACTGCCCCTGACCTGCTGTATGATCTCGTGCAAGTGGTTTCACTTCTGTGCATCTGTTGCCTTCCAAGCCTTTGTGTGTGTTTTTTTTAATGTAGATCGTAAACTCTTCAGGGGAGTGATTTTTTTCAGTATCTGTTTGTTTGTACAGAGCGTAGCACAGTCGGGCCTCAGTCCTGTTTGGGGCTTGTAGGTAACGTATTGTAATACATACAGTAATGGTAGAATAGTAAAGGTGCTAAGAGGAAAAAGAACTGGTAGGCAGTGATCTTCCTTAAATTACAGATACTTTGAATTGTCTGAGTTTGATGTAGAATACTCGACGTGATTTTGATAATATTTTCTTATTTCATAGGTTGCTGCTAACACTCCCAGTATGTACTCTCAGGAACTGTTTCAGCTTTCTCAGTATCTACAGGTAAAATTGTTTTTCTATGAAGACATTCCTTTTTTACTCATTAATTTGATAGTTTATGCAAATAACACAACCAAGTAGTTAATTTTTGTTCAGAATGTAAATCTTTCATATGTATGTGTACACCTGTGTATGTTCAAAGTATGATTCAGTTTATAAACACTAACAGTTAAGAATTAGCTGCCTTTTCTGTTGAAAACAGCATAAAATATATGGTAATTGACCTTGTTTGGTATTTCTTTTATGAATATTTTTATTTGGCTTGCATAAGTATAGAATTCTATATATGCACATCCCTGCAGACTTGACAGTGGTTTTATATGCTATATGCATCTGTATAAACATAAATCTGGTACTCCCTCACTTTGCTTAGAATTGAGAATACGTTCCACCTTCTTGTATTTATAATTCTGCTTTGGAATCATTTTAATACTCGAAAAATATTAAAGGGCTGTCTGTGAAGCTTTTTAGTAGTATGAGTATGGAGAATATGAATGGGAATTACTAAAATGCATTAACATATCACTCTGGATTTTTAAAGAAATAATTTTTATCTTATCACTTAACCACCATTTTTTCTTTTAAATAGATTTTTATCTTTATTTTCGTTCCCCTTTCTACAAAATGTAGTATAAATGTAGGTTATGTAGATTGGTTGGTTGTAGGAAAAATTATAATTCCAGTGAGAGGAAGAGGTATGTTAAAGAAAATTTTAGCCTTTGGGAAAAGATGAAGGGAAAGGGATGATGGATTAGCTTGCATGCATGGCATATTTCCTTTTGATTCTGGAACTAGGAAGTAGCATTTATGTTCTGAACTGTGAATCACGATCTGTGAGGTTGATAATGATAGTTGGATTTGTGGAACTGTGTATTTTTAGAAATGCTTCCCAAAGTTCCTCTAAGGCATGCAAAAGCATCTTGCTACCTTCTTGCTGTTAGTGCCAAATAGTTCTGGTAATCATAAAGCTACTCTGAGGTAAAAGGCAAATATGTGCTTTGTTGCATTCCTCTATTAGAAGGGAATGTGGATTTCTCCGTGTCAAACTGATTTGATGGGAAAGTGCCAGGAGTAAGCAGAAGTGACTTTGACCTATAATTTGGACTGATATCATCTGCCTAGCAGTGCAATAGACAATCTTATTTGTAAATCTTTACATAGTCTGTTTTAGGCTTCACCTAGTAAATCTTGCAGTTCTCTAAAAATAGAAAAGGTTTAGATAGCCTCTTATGGTTTAATCTAGTAGAGCGTTATAGGAATAAAACACTTGTACACTTCAAGGGCAGAAGGGACCATTGTGATCATATAGTCTGACCTCCTGCACATTGCAGGCCACAGAACTTCACCCATCCACTCATGTAATAGATCCCTAACCTCTGGCTTGAGTTACTGAAGTCCTCAAATCATCATTTAAAGACTTGAAGTTACAGAGAATCCAACATTGCACTAGTTTAAACCTGCAAGGTCTCTCTGCCAATCTGACCTGGGGGAAATTCCTTCCCGACCCCACATATGGTGATTAGTTAGACTCTGAGCATGTGTGCAAGACTTACGATCATCAGATAAAATACTGCTCACTCACCTATAAGATCATCCATCAGGTTATGTAAAGATTTTTACAGAATAAGTCTTTAATCTCTGAAAATCTTGTGATTTAGATTTCTTTCCTGGGAAATAACCCTGCTTATGGGAATTAACTTTTTCAGAAAGGTAGTTGAATTGCAGATATTGGTAATTATTTCATTTATTGATTATATTGAGCATGATCTGTGTGTACTATAAATGTGTACACGCTGATATTTATATAAATTTTCTTGCAGATAGCATGCTTTGAGAATCTGAGACTAGAACTTTCTTCTTGCCAAATGTAACCTCCAAGTTTCTGGTACTCTTCAAGATCTGATAAATGTGCCTCCAAGCCTCTCTGAATAGAGAAGGGTAAACTGCACCATCTAGTGGCTTGAAGGAGAACTTTAAAAACTATTTGTTTAGAAACTAGTTTTTCACTTAAACTTAATTAATGGAGTAGCTAACTTGTACTAGAATTGGGCAAGGTACCTACTGTAAACTTGTTTATTCAAGACACACAAGGCCTGACTTTGTTCTCACTTATACTAGTTTCACATAGGTGTAACTGATTTCAGCAGTTATTCCTTGTTTACTCTGTTACATAATTCATTTATTTTCTATTTTGGTAACCATTTATAAAACCAATACTTTTCTGGTGCTCAGTTAATATAATTTACGCTGCTTTCCCCCTTCTGCCTTCCTACATGTAACTAGATTTTAATATGGCACTGAATTGCTTAACACCTATATTTACTTTACTGAGTAGGATGTGACATGACTGGGAATATACAGGTGAACTTATTCACTCTGAAACTGATAGCCACCTTTACTGAGGGACCTATGGATGGGCCACAAAATAGCGGGCTCATAGTATCCAAATAACCCTTTTTCAAGAGGGATTGTAGAAATAAATGTTTATTTGAAAATAACGTGTAAATCATCCCTACTGACAATTCTCTCTGCCTTCAATTACATTTCTGCCATTTGTTTTTAGTTTACAGGTGGTAATTTTGAATCTTGTTTAGATTGTAATCTGTTTGAAGCAGGGACTGACTTTTTGTTGTGTATGTACAGGGCCTATCACAGTGGGGCCCTGTTCCCTGATTGAGCCCTGTGTTTGATAGTGAAATGCACATTCAAGATGGCATACTGTTCATTTAAGGAAACCAGTTCTAATAAGTACAGTAGGAGGATTGCCCATGTAATAACGGAAGCTATATTTATATTATGATGGTAGTGCCTAGAGGTCCCAGAGACTGGGAACCCATTCTTCAAGGCATTGTATGTACCCGTAACAAAAACAATGCCTGCCCCCAAAGAGCTTATAATCTAATTAGATGGTAAAAGCACAATACTGTACTTCCCATTTTACTCCTGAAAGCAGACTTCCATTTTACATATGCAAATTATACAAATATTTAAGATACTATAACTTAAGAAATCCTTTGTGAATTAATGAAGGACAGAACAGGTTATCAAAGTTTCAATCTGGCAACATATTGTATACCTCCGTTAATGTTCATAACGCTCTGTGTTAATTTCTTTTGAATAAAGCAACAGTAACCTAGGCTAGAAAGTTCATTATAATATTGTTCAGTAGAAGAGTGTAGCATTATATAAGTCCAGATTTTAAAATGTGCATGGACAGTTTGTGTGGAGTTCTGGTAATTGTGTGTGGAAATGGCCAATTGGACATTTAGCTGGTCCTTTGTGCATGCATATTATTGTGTACATTTAAAAAACTGTGCCCACTTTATACATATAATTGAATCAATGTTTGGTTTTACATGGTATATATGGTTGTAAATTAATTCAGAGGACTGATGAAAATTTGTCCCTTAAAGGTAGCATTTAATAAAAGGTTAAAACACACTATAGATATATTTTAAAGTGTGTGTTGCCTTTTAGAGATGATCCTGATTGTACATTTCAGTGTATAAGTGGTCTTAGAGTGTTTACTCCTGGGGAATTCTGAACCAAAAAAATTAAAATTCTGCATACAATATTTTAAAATTCTGCAAATTCTATTTGTCAAAATAACATTATATAATCATACCAGTTTCAATTATTTTGGTAATTTATTTCAAAATACCTGTCAGCAAGTATGTCTGTAATAATACAGACATGCACAAAAATTCCCCAGGAGTAGAGTTAAAGAAACCACTATGATAGCCCAGTTCCTGCTTCTATGCCCTCCACCTCCCCCAAAGAGCCCAGCTGCAGGGCCCCCTGGCCCAGACTCGATCACTCCCTATCCCCCCCAGAGTCCAGTCATGGGGGCTTTCCCTGGCCCAGAGGCTTGCATCCTCTCCCCCCTAGAGCCCAGGAATCCAGAGGGAGAAGCAGATTGATGCTGGGTCCTGGGATTGCATGGAGTTTCCTGCATGCTGCTTCCTTCCTTCAGGGCATGCTGGGAACTGCAGCTGCCAGGAACCTTCCAGCTTCTACTTCCCCATCCCCCGGCAGTGTCTTCTACATGCAAGCTGGGCTCTTACTGGGTCCAGCAGCCCCTAGTGATGGCCAGTAGCTCTGCAGCCCATTTCTGTCAGTGGGGAGAGGGAAATTCTGCATGCACAACATAAATTTCTGCAAAATTCTGCATTGCGCAATGGCGCAGAATCCATAAGTGTTAAAAATAAGGGTCCGTATAGTATACACAATAACAAGCTGGATCTAAATTATGTGATAAGATTTCTACAGTTCTCTAGTGTTAAGTTCTGTAGGAAAGCTGAAAATTCTGAGGTAGGTGTTAAATGTAAAAAATTGAGGTTGTGTATTATGAAAATTAATTATCACTATGGTATTGCATTTATTTTAATATTAAAATACTTATGCTGCCCTTCCCTCGTTTTGATATTTTAATTCTCCCACTGTTTTTTTAAATATTGATATAGTACTAACTTCACTGTAGAGGTTATTTTGGCTTTTAGAGAAGGACAAATAGATATGAACAGGAAGTTTTAACAAATGGGATAATGAAAAATTGGGGCATTTGGTACTTGTAAAAGTGTGGGAAGGAGTCTGGGGGTTTCGGCTTCCAGGAAGTGCTTGAAGGTTTTGTCACTAGTGATAACATTAAATGCTGCTTCTCTTTCCTTGCACCATGTGGGCAGGTGCAGGATTGATTTGGGATTTGCAGGGATGGGGAGAGCTTTACATCCTAATTTTTCATCCAGCAATCAGCCATCCCATTGCCGTAGTCCAATAACAATCATTGCATTGAACAGCAACGGATAGCACACCACTGACTGTTCCTGCTATAAAGTGCTCAGCAGTAAAATAGTTAATGTTGACATTTAAACTGTTATCATGCTTCAGTTAGCATCCAGAGATGAGTGGGGCAGGTCGTACCTCAGAGCTATTGTTTCAGGCTCAGAAAGACAACACTGCAGTAGTTTATATTCAGTTGATATTTTAAAGATAAGCTAATGCTAGATACTTACTTTTAAATAAAAGCTGAAGTGAAAGTCCCAGTCTGGGACTGTGGCTTAGCGTACTGTGTTTTGAAATAGCAGTATGTTAAGCTGTACTCAAGAACTTTTACTGGATTGTAGCAGTGTCCACATGGCAAGCTGGTGTTCTATAGATTCAGCCCAGGTTCGCAGCATAGTAACTTTCCATATAGGCAAGCCCGTAGTGAACTCAAAATGATCCTTCCATCTGTGGAAAGAAAAAACATAGCCTACCTTTTTTTTAGTTTGGCATTTTCATGTAATTTAACGGAAAAGATAGTTAGAATCTCCTATATGATACTTCATATTTAAAATACTACCTAGTTCTCTGAAAAACTTGCTCTTGACTTCATTATATGTATTGCTATTCTTCACACATTGTATGCACATCAATGTATGTATTATTACACTTCTATTTTTGTCAGATGTAATTATACAGTTTATTATGTGTTTGTTTAAATATTACCTACTGCTAAGTTAATAGTAGCTCGCAAGTAGAAGTAATAAAAGTTTTGCCTTTTAAAAATCCGTATTTGTTGGCCTATTCTTTGATGGGGAGCAGTGAATATATCAGAATTTTTTCATTGTATCTAATTACATTTAAGAATATTTTTATCTTAAAACAGTTTTATAAAAATTAGTCCATAAGGTAAATCGAAAGACTTGAAAAACTGTTCTTTTTTGTAGTCCACTTCTCCAAACAAATTTACAGCAAATTCATGTGAACATAAACAGTCTTCTCTTGATGTCACCACTAAGTTAATTTTTTGTTTACCATTAAACTAGCTTCTACACAGTATAAAAATTGAGTTTTTCTCTCTCTCTCTATTCATCTGTAGTTGTAAGAAGCGAAGTGTCATGATGTCATTACATTTCTAATATGTACAGGGTAGAGTAGAAGCTGATCCATGTTATTGATTAATGTAACGTAACTTTTTCCTAAAGCATGTACTTTAGAATATATTTGTAATTTTCTGTAAAATCTAACTTTTGAAAGGTAAAATGAAGTTCTATAAAGTTTTAGTCCTTTATTTCCAGCATAATCTCACAAAATCACTTTGAATAGGGCTTTATCCCCAGCCTTTACAAATATAGAACCCAGCAATAAGTTGCTATTGAGACTTTGTCAAAGTGTTCTTGCACCAAATGTACCTGTCCTGTAGTGTATCTGAAACTGGTATGAAAAGGATGGCTTTAAGAATCTAAGCTTGTAGTGTAATACCTTTTCACTTAAACATGTACAGGAATATGTATAAACAAAAATGAATTTAAATTTGCTAGTGCATTGCTGTAACTTAAAATGATTGAACATATGAGTTAAAATCTTTTCACCCCCTTTTTTTCAGTTTAACAGTATTTGGTTATACATTGCATTGCTTCTGTTTTTCCCAACAGTTAGTTTGAACTGACCTGCTTGTATTTATATTTTCATCGTAGGAGGCCTTACATCGGGAACAAATGTTGGAACAGAAGTTGGCTACCCTTCAGCGACTGCTTGCTGTCACACAGGAGGCTTCAGATACTAGTTGGCAGGTATTTGCAAGATTTCTCTTAATGTACAGGCCTAAGAACTTAATATACAGTGGGCTGTAAACTGTAACTTTCAATTATTATAATAAATAAGAGTAAAAGTTGAAGGTTGGTTCTCTCCCTTAAATGAGAAGGAGACATTACTCCTAATTGACTAAGTTCACACGTACATTAATCTTAGAACTAACCAGCACTACTAATTGCTTCCGAAGTGAATGTCTCTAAAGGAAGTGATATTTACCTTTTTCAGATATTTAATGTCTAGAATTTTCTTACGAAATGCAAAAACAGTATAAACATTTTGTTTTATTCTGTTAATTTAAATTTATTATATTTTCCAACAGGCTTTAATAGATGAAGACAGACTACTATCAAGGTTAGAAGTCATGGGAAACCAATTACAAGCCTGTTCAAAAGTAGGTAGTTCACTTCAGATTAATTATATAGTATTTAGGAATGTTGAATGGCAGTGTCCTCCTGAAATTTTTCAAAATTAGAAAGTTGTTGTCAAGCAAACTTCCAGTGCAGATGGAGCACAAACTTTCAAATAGGCTCCCTGAAGCTTCAGTGTGGTGGGATTTTGGCTGGCTGGCAGGGAGAAAAGGGTCCTCACTCCTTTAAGATTGCCCACATTGCCTTGGGTTTCGAGGAATAGACAGGAAATGGCTGGTAGTGCACTGATAGAAATGAGTAGTTTTTGTTTTAATTTTTGTTACTTTAGTAATCAAATCTGTTTCTAGAGTCTGCTGCCCTAAACATTCTAGCAAATGCCTGTCTCATACCAGTTTATACCCCGCTGGACAAATAGCCACTGAACATTTTGTTGCCCTTAAGCTTTTGTTACATTTGTCAAAATTGTTACTCTATTCTTCTTGGCAAAGTAGATCTTTAATGGTAGCTTAATAGAGAGAACTACTGCATGTTCAACAAAATGTTAATCTACAATAGAGTGTTGTTTTGAGATATAGATCCACTATGTTAAACTTCTACTGACAGAATCAAACAGAAGATAGTATACGAAAGGAACTTGTAGCATTACAGGAAGACAAACACAACTATGAGACAACAGCCAAAGAGTCCCTGAGGCGGGTCCTTCAGGAGAAAATTGAGGTGGTCAGAAAACTCTCTGAAGTGGAGGTATTTAGATTTTGTTTATTTTATAATCAATGTTGTAGCACTATGTGCATATTCCGAACAGCTAGTCCTTTACTCTAATCTAGCACTTGCACTGCACCAGCACATGTTTATGTTGTATTAGTATTCTAGGAACAGTATACTGGAAAGTACTGGAGATGTGCATTTTGCCTGTTATACAGTATTTTAAGCAACAAGGAAGAAGTTAATGCACAGTAATGAAAATAGTGATAGATCAGTAACTAAAGTCCTTATTTTTCATTTTTTTTAAAAAACTCAGTGAAAGTGTTCTCCATGCAGAAATTAGAGTGCTGTATAATTCCTGTTTCCCATATGACATACTTCATATATTTAAAAAATATAGTTTGACAGTAGTTAAATAAGACTTTTAAAATGAAAGCTTAACGGGTCATGCAAAATACCATTTAAGAATTTTTTTTAACGAAATTTCATTGGCCACAATCTACCAACTGTTTTTTTTATTCCCTTCCTTCAAATCCTTCCTCAACAATTGCTTTTTTTCCTTCCTTTTCACCAGTGATCTCTATCTATTCCTTTCCTCTTATCCAGTTTAATTCTCATTTTAAAAAGTAACAGAATTTAAACTCTATTCACAATATAATTAAACCCACTGTTATACTCTTTAATTCCTGTTTTTCTTACTCCTTTCTTTTATCTTCATTTTCTGTGTCCGCTTACTACAATGAGTAATTTGTGTTACTATGAGTAGTCTCATGGCTTCAATCAAATTATTCATGTGTATAAAGTTTCTCTCATGCATAAATGTTAAAATTGGGCCTCTAGATTTGTAAACTCTTTCGGTAGGACCTGTCTTTTTTATGTATGGAAGGTATCATGAAATGTTATGGCACTATTATAAACTTCAGGCTTGACATATAAATACACTTATTTTTTGTTTTGTTACTTCTCTTGACAAGTTTGCTAATTATTGCAGGTGCATTTTTGCTCCTCCAAACACACTTCTTTTTGATCCTGTAATAAAATCATAATACCAAATTTGTGACACATTTTGATATATTAATTTCCTTGTCTCTGAGAGAAAATTCTTAATCAAATCCTAATTTGATTTTGAATACTTTTTTTTTTCTTCAAATTTGCTCCTCTCTAAAAGTCCTTCGGTATTTGCAGATGGAGTTTGTAGTTGAATGCTTTTGTTAAATGTGCATTTCACCCCTTTCTTGATGATGTAGTTACTAGGGGAATCTAAGCTCAGATGCTGCTTCAGGTTTTTGGTAAAATAATGCAACAACTACTCAGGTTATTGCTGTGTGCACTGTTGCCAGAGATTTTTCCCTTTGTGGTATCTGTTGGGCCGGCTCTAGTGCCTTCTAGAGTCATGCATGTATGCGCTGGTATAAGGGACCCAGCCAGCCATGCACCCTCTCAGTTCCTCCTTACCACCCGTGACAGTTGCTGGAACGACCCTTTCTTGCTCTGGCAAGATTTCTTCCTCCTGATTTCAGACTCTTTCTTCATTCATATTGTTAACAGTTTAATGTATATAGTGTCTGCAAATTGTGACCGTGTATATAGTTCCTATCATCAAAGGACTTTTCGCCCCAGGGGCCGGGCATGCCCAGTCCCCGGGCTACAAGCCTTGTGCCTGTGAGTGACCCACACTTGAGTTGCTTAAAGAGCTTGGGAAAGACATGTGAAAGACTAGTGCAAAATCTGTTGAGACTTCAGGCTAAAGGCTATCCTCATGGAAGCTGCCCTCAAACTGGGTCTCAGCGCAGACCCAGTTCAGCGCTGAGTATTTTGGCATTGGTGCGAAGCACCCCCCCAGCACAAAGCTCTTCCCAGCACCATTCTCCATCCCCAGTGCCGAGGAAGAAGAACAAAAAGCAGTGTCCCGAGAAAGGGTGCTCGCTAGTGCAGAAGAGAGACAAGCAGGGAGAGGGAGTGAGACCTGTACCGGGCCGCTCTTCTACACCTGGATCCACGTCGGCACCATCAACTTCACCAAGGGCATTGAGTCCAGTGAGGGACCCTCCCGTAACACCAGGGAGCTACGGTGGTACCAATGGACTCATGGTGCTATCAACCCCAGAGTCTTTTCAGACAGTTAGGGACCTTTTCTCTCTTCCAGCCCAACAGGGCATCTACCAGCTCCAGCATCTGGAAGCGGGAGGGAACAGGGTGTATCAGGTGCCTTCGTGGCACCAGGTGTCCCGGCACCATCCAGGGGCAAGTCCCACCTGATGCCAGCATCCCACTCCCTGCACGCTGCAGAACCCCAGCACCATATGGAAGCGGAAGCAGGTATTGCTCCACTGTGGTTCCCAAGAGAGAAATCCTCTTTGGAGTCCAAAGGGGAATCATACGTACTGCCAAAAGCCCATCATTGGTACCCAGCCTATGCCCCAGCATGCTTCACTGCCGGTCCCCTGGCGAACACCTAGCCAGCGGGTCACTGGCTGATGCAGTGGCTTTACTGGAATCCCTGGGGGTTTCCCCTGGAATCAGGGCCTGTCTCCCACTGCTCCTACTCGGTGGCCTCCGAGAGACAGGCCACCACTCCTTCCCACTCAGATCTAGACTCCGATATCGCCCCCACTACTGAAGTCCAGGAGAAGCCTCTAATCAACATAGTTGAGGAAGAGGAAGGAGCCCCTCCTCTGGGGCAAACTTCCTCCTCGTCCTCCCCAGATGAGGTTGTTGCGGGTCCCAGCAGCCTACTTCCTCAGTATAATTTCAGGGTCCCTCAGAACCTTCTGAAGCGGATCGCTTCAAACCTGGGCTTGGCTATCAAGGAGCCCAAAGAGACATCGCACAGCCTTATTGATATCTTGGCTGCAGCAGCTCCATCCAAAGTGGCCCTGCCCATCAATGAGGGTGGTGATGGGACCAGTCAAGGCCTTTGGCAAACTCCTTCTTCTCTGACCCTCACTTCAAAGAGGGGAGAGGAAAAATATTATTTGCCAGCAAGCGTGTTTAATTACCTATACTCACACCCTCCCCAGGGTCCCTGATGGTGTCTGCCGCTAATGAAAGGGACAGGCAGGGCCAGTTGAGTGCTACCTCTGAAACAAAAAGACACTAACAAACTGGACCTTATTGGGGGGGAAAAAGGTTTATTCCACGGGTAGCTCCAATCAGCAAACTTTGCTGGGGAAATACTATTTTAATCTGTGGGACTCCCTGAATAAGTTCAAAGACTCCCTGCCTCAAGCATCGAGTCCGGAGCTTGCCACCCTCCGAGAAGAGGATAAGAACGTGGCCAGGACCTCTCTACAGGGGGCTCTGGATGCTGCTGACTTGGCAGCCCGGACAATAACCTCCGCAGTCACAATGAGGTGCTGTTCCTGGCTCCAGTCCTCGCGAGATCCAACAGTCAATCCAGGTTCTCCCATTTGAAGGCTATTCCCTTTTCTCGGAGCAGATGGACACAAGACTTCACGGACTGAAGGACTCAGGGCCACCCTATGATCCTTAGGCCTGTATGTGCTGTCTGCCTTCAGAAAACACTTGAGGCCTCAGCAGCTTCCTCAGTTTTTGGGACCTTCAAAATAGGAGCCCTACAAAAGAAAAGGCAGAGGTTATAAACAGCGCCAACCGTTCCTGTCCACCTCAGCCTCCCAGGCAGGGCCCCAGAGATACTCCAGCAGGCCCAAGCAGGCCTTTTGAAGGTGCGCTTGAAGAGGGTGCTGTACCAGTCGCCATTTCAAATCCCCAGCCATTTTATTTTTGGACCATCTGTTGCTCTTCAGTCTGGCTTGGGCATCCGTAACATCGGACAAATGGGTCCTGAGTACAGTGACAGTCAGATATACCCTTCAGTTTTTATCCACTCCTCCTTCCCAGCCCTCTTCTGGGACCATTCTCATGAGCAGTTCCTTGTCCAGGAGGTGCAGTCCCTCCTACATATGAGGGCTGTGGAGGAAGTTCCTCAAGACTTGAGAGGGAAGGGATTTTACTCCCAATATTTCCTAATCTCAAAGGCAAAAAGGGGGGGGGTCTGGGCCATCCTGGACCTGCATTGCCTCAACGGGTATTTCAAGAAACTGAGGTTCCGCATGGCCTCCCTGCCCTCCATCATTCCCTCCCTGGACCCAGGAGACTGTTATGCCACCCACTACCTGAAGGATGCATGCCTTCACATTTCTATATTCTGGGGCCCCAGAAGATTTCTCAAATTTGTAGTCGGTAATCACCACTACCAATTCACTGCCCTTCCCTTCGGCCTATCAGTAGCTCCAAGGGTTTTTATGAAGAGTATGGCGATTATAGCAGCCTTCCTCAGGCGGAGAGATGTTCAGGCCTACCTGTCCCTTGATGACTGGCTGATCAAAGGTTGGTCACAGGCTCAAGTGCAAGACAGCATCGGTGCACAGTCCAAACCACCTTCAGAGTGCTGGGTCTGCTGATAAATGAGCAGCAGTCAACTCTTTCCCAGTTCAGAGAATTTATTGAGGCAGTGCTCGACTCAACCCAATCCAGGGCCTTCCTGCCAGACCATAGCAAACCTGATATCCAAGGTCTTGGCCCACCCAATCACAACAGCTCGAGTGTGCCTCAAGCTACTGGGTCACATGGTCACTTACATGGTGGTTCAATATGCAAGGCTGCACCTCAGGCCCCTTCAGATGTGGCTAGTGTCCGTATACTCCCCGAACAGACACCACTTATGATCCCTTTCCCGGTCCTCAACTTCCTGGGCTGGTGAAAGGAGTCAAGGTTGGTAATGAAGGGGGTGCCCTTTGTGGCTCCACAGCCTTCGGTGTCTTTTAGTTTTGGATGCGTCAGACCTAGGGTGAGGAGCCCACCTCAACAACCTCAGTACTCAGGGTCTCCGGTCCTGGGAAGAACTCTCCCTGCTCATAAATGTCAGGGAGCTCAGGGCAGTGCACCTGGCATATCAGGTGTTTCCCCAGATCTCAGGCAAGGTGGTTCAAGTTCTGACAGACAATACAGCAGGCATGTTCTATATCGACAATCAAGGAGGGGCCCAAACCTCTGCCCTGTGTCAGGAGGCATTGGTCTATGGTACTTCTGTGTTAGATAGTCCATTACTCTTGAGGCATCTCACCTCCCGGGAGTCCAGAACGTGTTGGCTGATCACCTCAGCAGTTCCTGCTCCTCTCACCATGAGTGGTCTCTTGCCCGGAGGTCGTCAGTGTCATCTTCCAAAGGTGGGGGCCTCTGCAGGTAAACCTGTTCACCAGGCAAAACAGAAAATGCCATCAGTTCTGTTTGTTGCCCGGACACAGTACGGGCTCCCTCTGACACCTTCCTGCTCTTGTGGTCAGGCCACCTACTGTACCCCTTTACAATGATTGCCTTGGTTCACAAGGTTCTCCTAAAAATTAAACGGGACAAGAGTTATCCTGATAGCACTGGTGTGGCCATGCCAGTATTAGTTTGGCATGCTTCTGGACCTCTCAGTGGCAGCTCCACTCTCACTGGTGTTCTTCAAGGACAAGGTCCAACTGCACCCTCATGCAGCCTTCCTGCCAAAAGTGGTGTCACAATTCCACCACAACCAGGTCATTTTTCTACCTATCTTCTTCCCAAAACCTCTCAAAAGCTGTGAGGAACGACGACTTGTACATTGGGCATTAGGCAGATCCTCACTTTTTATATTGAGAGTATGAAGCCCTTCTGCAAATCCATGCAACTCTTCATGGCAGTAGTGGAAAGGATGAGAGGGCTGCCTGTGTCAGCCTAAAGAATTGTGTATGGATAATCGCCTGTATTCGGGCTTGCTATGAACAGGCGAATGTCTGGCCTCTAGTTACTATGACTGATCATTCCACAAGAGTCCGGGCTTCATCAGCAGCATTCCTAGCACAGATACCAATCCACAACATCTGCAGAGCCATGACCTTGTTGTCTCTTTATTCCTTCAATTCATACTGCATCATCATCCAACAAGCCCAGGACAATGCCAGTTTCAGGAGAGCAGTGTTGCAGTCAGCATGTCCATGAACTCCAAGCCCACCTCCTGGGTAACTGCTTGTGAGTTACCTAGCATGTTATGGACATGAGCAAGCACTCGGGGGGAAAAAAAACAGTTTCCAACTTTTCGTAACTGTTGTTTTTTGAGATGTGTTGCTCGTGTCCATTCCATGACCTACCCCTCTGTCAGAGTTACCAGCAAGAAGGAACTGAGAGGGTGCGAGGCCGGCGGCACCCCTTATATCCGTGCATAAGTGTGCAACTCCAGAGGGCACTAGAGCTAGCCCAATGGATACCAGTAAAGGAAAAATTTCCAGCAACAGTGCACATGGCATGCACACAGCTAGCATGGAATAGATATCAGTAACACATCTCGAAGAACAACAGTTCTTCTTCGAGTGCTTGCTCATATCCATTCCATTAGGTGTGTGCGCGCCGCGTGCACGATCGTCGGAAGATTTTTACCCTAGCAACACCGGCGGGTCGGCTGTGGAGCCCCCTAGAGTGGCGCCTTCATGGCGCTGAATATATACCCCAGCCGACCCGGCGCCCCCTCAGTTCCTTCTTACCGCCCCTGACGGTCGTTGGAACTGTGGAGCGCTGCTTAGCTGTTCTCCACTCTCCCTAGCTTAGTTCGTTATTCGCAGTTATAGTTATAGTTATAGTCCTAGTGTTTATAGTTAAATAGTTCAGTAGTTTTAAAAGTTGTTATAATAGTCAGGGGATTAAGGGGGTCGTCTCCCCCTTTCTCCCCTGGCCGCGGGGCCGGGCTCATGCCCAACGCTCCCGGCTTCAAGCTGTGCGCCTCCTGCGCTAAGCCTATGCCCACGAGCGACCCGCACGACTCCTGTCTGAAGTGCCTGGGAGAGTCCCATCAAACAGATAAGTGCAAGATCTGTAAGGCCTTCAGACCAAGGACCAAGAAGGAGCGGGACTTTCGGCTCTGGCAACTCCTGATGGAGGCGGCACTTAGTCCGGACGCTCCATCTACAAGTCAGGCCCCGGCACCTAGCGCCTCGGTGCGCAGTGCCCCGGCGGCACCGGCCATGACGACCACGCGAGTGGCGTCAGATGAGCCTTCCCGGCACCGGACCTCGTCGGCACCGCAAGCACAGCAAGTGCCTCGGCGCCGGTCATTATCCCCAGGGCATAAGAAAGCCCATAAGACGGGGATCTCCGTGCCGAAGACGCTGGCTCCCCCAGTGCCGGGGGTAGAGCCGCGTACGCCGGTGGAGCACCGGAAACAGGTGCCTCCAGCACCGTCGACTCCGGCGCCGAGGCCGTTGAGTCCGGTGCAGACGGCGTCTCCACCGAGGCCGGCGGTGATACAGTGCCTCCCGTCGACGCCAGAGACCTTCGCGGCGGCGAGAGACTTAATAGCTCTCACGGAGCCGGCACCGCCTCAACCACCGGCACCGACGGCACCGTTGCCTCGCCCGGTCCAGTCGAGGGGGAAACCTGCCTTGATGCGCCCTCCATCGCAAGGGCTGGAACCTCGGCACCGATCCAGGTCCCGAAGCAGGTCCCCAGGCCGCTCGCAGTCCCGGCACCGAATATCACCTCGGCACCGGTCGTACTCGCGGCCAAGATCTTCTTCGCGGCACCACTCTACGTCTCGGCACCGCTATGATCGTCGGCACCGATCAACGTCGAGACGTAGTTCTCGGCACCGCTACGGTCGCCGCTCGACGTCGAGAGGCCGCTCCCGGTACCGGGCATACTCCAGGTCCTCGTCGAGGTCCAGATCCGACTCCCGGCACCGTCGAGGTCATCGGCACCGGTCGCGGTCCCGGCACCGATCGCCGGCACCGCGTGGAGATAGATCATCTCCAGACCGGCACCGTGCGGCACCGCAGCCCACGGGAAACGTCTCGACGCTCTCGGCACCGCCATGGCCATCGAGATCGGGGTCTCGCTCCTCGGAGGACCTCTCGAGATCGGCATACCCCCCTCAGGGGCAAGCCGAGGAGCAGGACTTGGGCCATTGGCAGAACATAACAGAGGACCATTCTCATGGCCCATCTCACTGGTCGTTTTGGACCCCGTGGGCGTACCATCGGGCGCAAGGGGCTCCAGTTGCTTCGACCTCTCGCTCCGGTCACTCTGTTAGAAGGGCCCCGGAGTCCACCATCTCTCGGCCTCCGCCAGGGGGCATGGAGGCTTCCGTGTCCGCACCACCTGACGCCCTGGACTCAAGCGCAGGTGATGCTCCGGCCCAGGAGCAGGGAGACCAGGACCCTCCCTTGGATCCTGTTCCACCGGAGGCATCTTCCTCTTCCTCTCCGGATGAGGCAGTGGCGGGCACATCGTGCACAGGTCCACCTCCAATAGATCTTCGGGCTCACCAAGATCTTCTGCGTAGGATGGCCCGTAATATGGACCTGCAGGCGGAGGAGATAGTGGAGGTGCACGACCCCATCGTGAATATCCTCGGAGCGGATGCCCCATCGAGGGTGGCGTTACCCCTGATCCGCACGATACAAGCCAATGTATCTACGATATGGCAGACTCCTGCCTCTATCCCACCCACAGCGAGAGGGGTGGAAAGGAAATACTTTGTCCCGTCTAAAGACTACGGGTACTTGTATACCCACCCCCAGCCGTGTTCACTGGTGGTGGCATCAGTGAACGCAAGGGAGCGCCACGGTCAGCAGGCCGCAGCGCCCAAATCGAAGGAGGCTAAGCGCCTCGATTTATTCGGCCGTAAAGTTTACTCAGCCGGAGGGCTGCAACTTAGAGCGGCTAATCAACAGGCGCTCTTGAGCCGCTATAGCTTTAACTCCTGGAACTCTATGGGGAAGTTCAAGGAGTTGGTTCCCCAAGAGTCCAGGGAGGAGTTTGGAGCCCTGGTGGAGGAGGGTAAGAAGGTGGCTCGGACCTCCTTACAGGCCTCCTTAGACATAGCGGACTCTGCTGCGAGAACCCTGGCCTCAGGTATCGCTATGCGGAGGATCTCCTGGCTCCAGGTTTCGGGTCTGCCTCAGGAACTGCAGCAAACCCTGCAGGATCTGCCCTTTGAAGGACAAGGGTTGTTTTCAGAAAAGACGGACTCTCGCCTGCAGAGCCTCAAGGACTCCAGGACGATCATGCGTTCCTTGGGGATGCATGTTGTGGGCCCTCAGCGCAGGCCATTTAGACCGCAGCCTCAGCGCTTCTACCCCCCCCGCCTCGTCAGAGACAGGACTCGACCCGGAGGCGAGGGCGAGGTGGTAGAAGAAGGTGGACCGGCCCTCAACCTGGTCAGAACCAGGGGCCACCTAGACCACATTCAGGCCCCAGGCAGAACTTTTGAAGGTGCGGTCGAGGACGGCGCCCCAGTCATCCCACAGGATCCAGCCCCATCCTTTCGGGATCGCCTTTCCCATTTCCACCATGCCTGGTCCCTTATAACTTCGGACCGTTGGGTCCTTCGCACTGTGGACAGGGGATATGCTATCCAGTTTTCCTCAATTCCCCCCTCCTCCCCCCCTTTCCCGTCCCTCTTCAGGGACCCTTCTCTCGAGCAACTTCTTATACAGGAAGTTTCCACGCTCCTTACTATGGGGGCCATAGAGGAGGTTCCAGTGGAGTTAAGGGGCAGGGGATTCTATTCCCGTTACTTCCTCTTTCCCAAGTCCAAAGGAGGTCTGCGACCCATCTTGGACTTGCGCGGACTCAACAAATTCGTAGTAAAGTTGAAGTTCCGCATGGTCCCTTTTGGGACCATTATCCCTTCCCTCGATCCTGGAGACTGGTTCGCCGCCCTCGACATGAAAGATGCATACTTTCACATAGCAATTTACCCGCCTCACAGACGCTTCCTGCGGTTCGTGGTAAGCAAGGTGCACTACCAATTTGCAGTCCTTCCCTTCGGCCTATCCTCGGCCCCAAGGGTGTTCACGAAATGTATGGCTGTCGTGGCAGCGTACCTTCGTCGGCAAGGGATACAGGTGTTCCCGTACCTAGACGACTGGCTGGTACGCGGTCGCACCAAAGAACAAGTTCGAGATCACGTCCACATAATAGTGCACACATTCAACAAGTTGGGTATCCTACTCAACAAGGACAAATCCACTCTAGAACCTACCCAGAGAATAGAATTCATCGGCGCGGTTCTAGACTCCAGACGTGCACAAGCCATCCTGCCAGACAATCGCTTTTGCACCATCACGAGCCTCATTCAAGGACTCAAGGCCTTCCCAACTACCACGGTGAGGTCGTGCCTTACCCTGCTGGGTCACATAGCTTCCTGCACGTACGTAACCAGGCATGCCAGACTTCGGCTTCGCCCACTCCAGACCTGGGTGTCATCAATATACCGCCCACATCGGGACAGCCTGAACATGGGGGTCACGGTCCCGAACTCGGTCCTGATCTCCCTCACATGGTGGCTAGACCACAAGGTGGTTTGCGAGGGGATGCCGTTTCACGCCCCACAACCCTCTCTGCACCTGGTCACAGACGCTTCATCCCTGGGTTGGGGCGCCCATCTCAACGAACACCATACCCAGGGCCTGTGGACTGTACCCCAGATAGCCCTGCACATCAATGTTCGGGAACTGATGGCGGTGCGCCTGGCGTGCCAGGCATTTCTCAATCTCCTACGTGGCCGCTGTGTGTTAGTTCTCATAGACAACACCACTGCCATGTTTTACATCAACAAGCAAGGAGGAGCACGTTCGTCAATTCTATGCCAAGAGGCCATTCGCCTGTGGGACTTCTGCATCGCCCACTCAATCCATCTCACGGCATCGTTCCTCCCTGGAGTCCAGAACACTCTGGCGGACCGACTCAGCAGGTCCTTTCAAACGCACGAGTGGTCTATCCGTCCGGACATCATACATTCCGTTTTCCAGAAGTGGGGGTTTCCCCAGATAGACCTGTTTGTATCTCGAGACAACAGGAAGTGCCACGTGTTCTGCTCCCTGCAAGGTCGAGCTCCGGGCTCCCTCTCGGATGCGTTTCTCCTTTCCTGGAAAGACCACCTGTTTTATGCCTTCCCTCTGTTTCCTCTGGTCCACAAGGTACTGCTCAAATTGCGCAGAGACCAGGCACAGGTGATTCTGATCGCCCCAGCGTGGCTGAGACAACATTGGTACACCACGCTGTTGGAGCTCTCGGTTCAGACACCGATCCCGCTTCCATTATGCCCGGATCTCATCTCTCAGGACCACGGCCGCCTGCGTCACCCCGACCTGCAATCACTCCACCTCACGGCGTGGCTGCTCCATGGTTCACCCAGGCAGAGCAGCAGTGCTCGCACTCTGTCCAACAGATTCTGCTGAGCAGTAGGAAGCCCTCAACACGGACCACATACTTGGCCAAGTGGAAGCGGTTCTCCTGTTGGTGCAAACAACGAGCCATGTCCCCGTCACAGGCACCTATTCCTCTCATATTGGAATATCTCCTCTCCCTAAAACAGCAAGGGTTGGCGATATCTTCAATTAGAGTTCATCTGGCCGCTATATCAGCCTTTCACCCAGGAGAACTCGCGTCCTCGGTATTCTCTAACCCGATGGTCGTTAGATTCCTCAAGGGCTTAGACCGGATGTACCCACAACAACGTCAGCCCGTTCCGACGTGGGACCTCAACCTGGTTCTCTCCAAGCTCACAGGTCCTCCATTCGAGCCACTGGCCACCTGTTCACTTCTGTACCTATCCTGGAAGACAGCCTTCCTCGTAGCCATCACCTCAGCAAGGCGCGTTTCTGAACTCAGGGCGCTTACATCCGAGCCCCCTTACACAGTTTTCCATAAGGATAAAGTGCAGCTCCGCCCACATCCTGCCTTTCTCCCTAAGGTGTTTTCTCCATTTCATATCAACCAGGATATATTTCTCCCGGTCTTTCATCCTAAACCACATGCTACTCGCCAGGATCAACGTTTGCATTCTCTGGACGTACGCAGAGCCCTGGCCTTCTATATTGACCGCACAAGGCACTTTAGAAAGACGACGCAACTCTTCGTTGCAGTGGCCGACCGAATGAAAGGCTCACCGGTCTCCTCACAACGCCTATCCTCCTGGATTACGTCTTGCATCCGGACTTGCTATGACCTGGCAGGTGTCTCAGCACCGCACCTCACCGCTCACTCCACGAGGGCCCAAGCTTCCTCGACAGCTTTCCTGGCGCAAGTTCCCATCCAGGACATTTGTAGAGCGGCGGTTTGGTCATCAGTCCACACGTTTACGGCTCACTATGCACTAGTGCAGCAGTCCAGGGACGATGCTGCCTTCGGATCAGCGGTTTTGCACACAGCAATGTCTCACTCCGACCCCACCACCTAAGTTGGGCTTGGGAGTCACCTAATGGAATGGATATGAGCAAGCACTCGAAGAAAAGACGGTTACTCACCGTTGTAACTGTTGTTCTTCGAGATGTGTTGCTCATATCCATTCCAAACCCGCCCCCCGTCCCCACTGTCGGAGTAGCCGGCAAGAAGGAACTGAGGGGGCGCCGGGTCGGCTGGGGTATATATTCAGCGCCATGAAGGCGCCACTCTAGGGGGCTCCACAGCCGACCCGCCGGTGTTGCTAGGGTAAAAATCTTCCGACGATCGTGCACGCGGCGCGCACACACCTAATGGAATGGATATGAGCAACACATCTCGAAGAACAACAGTTACAACGGTGAGTAACCGTCTTTTATGGAAGGTTAGTAACCATTTTTTTTCCAGAGCCTACTGTAATTTTTTCTTGCACACACAACTTGTTTCTCCACTTAATGTATGATTATTCTTATTTAAATTGAATATTACAAAGGTGTTTTTAAATAGGTAGTATTTTTGCCAACACTTGATCTATCCATTTGGCCATTATTAACAATTAGAAGCAAGGAGGTTTTTAGATCATATTTCTTGTCACAAATTGAAACATTCAGTATCAAATGTCAATATCCATAAACTGTCGCTATTTTTGGTTTTCACATGCACTAATTTTTTCCTTATAGCGAAGTTTAAGTAATACTGAAGATGAATGTACTCACCTGAAAGAAATGAATGAGCGGACTCAGGAAGAATTAAGAGAATTAGCAAACAAGTACAATGGAGCTGTAAATGAAATTAAAGACCTCTCTGACAAACTAAAGGTAGGGACAGAACTTTATCTAACTTCTGCAATTGTTAGCAATGCTAGAGTGCAAGGACTAAATAAAAACTATTAATAACATTCTCATAACTTTTTTTTTTTTTTAACCACCAGAGAGGGAGTGACATGGCTCTTTCAAGCTGGTAAATGACAATACAGACCTGTTTCATGAACCTAAGCATTTTGATCGGTGAAATGAGAAACTCAAACAGTTAAGCTGTCCTAAAAAGTTCTTTGGACACCTATGCTGTCCAAATGAAACTGAGATGTTTGTTCTCTTTTTTCCTATAATTTTCTAGTAATAAATTGTAAAAATAAATTGTTCTGGGATGCTTCATCTTTTGTTATGGTTCCAAACAAGGTGCGTCTAGACGGACAGAGGCTTCTAGGACAAATGATGGAATAAATTGCTGTGGAATTACATTAAAGAAATGGAAATGCAGGAGAAAATATATCCATATGAAATAAATAAGGTTTCCATGAACTTACTTGTGGAAAATGGCTTTGTAGAAAAAGTTTACAGATGGGTATTAAACTTTCTTTATCAGAGTGGCTAAAAAGGGAGTCCCATCTGAATGTTCACTCACATGAAAATTAAGTGCGTCATTGTCTTATAACTAATTTTTTCTGACATTTGAGCAGGTGGCAGAAGGAAGACAAGAGGAAATCCAACAGAAGGGACAGGCAGAAAAAAAGGAATTGCAACATAAAATAAATGAAATGGAAGAGCGAGAACAAGAGCTTCAGGCAAAAATAGAAGCTTTACAAGCAGATAATGATTTCACCAATGAACGGCTAACTGCTTTACAAGGTCAGTCAGCTAGTCAAAAAATGCTTTGATTATATCTTTTTTTCTTTTATTCTGTGAAATATCTTTTTCTTGGAATTCTGTTTACAGTACGGTTAGAACACCTTCAAGAGAAAACTCTTAAAGAACACAACAGTTTAGGTAGGTGTGATATTAATGTTCTTTGCTTAAAGCTGGATTTCATCTTTAAATTCTTTACCCTATCAATTAATTATATTATAGCAATCCTTATGATCTAAGTATTGCTGACAATAGGAAAAAAGCATTAAAATTATGCGTTTGGCTGTTGTTTCCTCTTAATCGCGATCATAGTTGCATTTGACGTGTTAAAAGTGAAAGTAATGCTGATGTAACAAAATACCAGAAGAGGGCACTGCCATTTAAAATGTTCATTAAGTTTTTCTTTTGTTTATTGCTAGCTTGTGAACTCAAATATGTTTGTGTAGGAAATCGTTGTTTGGGTTTTTTTTTTTTAAACATTTACTTAATGGACGGTAATTTTTGGATGATGGTAATTTTTGACACATTTGATCAATATGTGACACTTTCTTGCACGACGGATCCTATCATTAAATTGTATCATGTGTCCTAACATAGATTATTTGATTTGATTGTTGCTTCAATACTTAGGATAAGGAGGCAGTTGGGAAAGCCAATTACATTTCACAGTGTGCTACATAAAATACTTGGCTTGAATCCAGAAATAATACCCTTTCTTAATCGTAGGCATACAAGTTGATGACTTCATACCTAAAATTAATGGGAGCGCAGAAAAAGGTACTGTATCTTAAATAAAGACTAACTTTTTTCTTATAGTTTCTGTTTAAACTTGAACAAATTATGTTTATTCTCTAAGATTTTGGTTTTAATATTTCCTGTTATTTTTTTAAAACAAACAAACAAAAAATGTAGATTGTCACCTGTTAAAAAGACAGTCTTTTTGGTTAGACTCCAAATCTAGGTTTTGGAATAAGGCTTTTCAAAACCTAATGAGCCAAATCAGGAAGTAATAGCTCAACCTTTCTTCAGATGGACTCCCATTGAATTCAAAGGAAGTCTGTCTGCCTAAGATGTCAGGATCCTGCCACTATATTAGCAGAAATAGTTTCATTACTTTAAAAAATCAGTGTAAACATTTTTGTACTTGCTTGCCACCCAGACATTGTACCCTTCAGCTAGTAAGTCAGAAGAGGTAAGTAAATAGGTCTGACTAGAAGCAAATGAATGTTTCAAAGTCTACCTTGAGTGAAATATAGAAGTATATAAACAACATAAATGGTAAAACTAAATAAGATTTTTAAAATGCAGTTTTTATCTAAGATGGTAATAAAACAGATACAGTAACCTCCTTTTTCCACAAATGAATTTAAAATGATTTTTTATGACCTGTGTCCCTTTAAGTTAAATACACTTTTTTAAACTTTACTTTTTTGGGGTTTAATTACCTATATATTTTAAGACTGGGATTGCTTTTTCCTGCTGTCAAAAAGTGTTCATTATCACACCATATATAGTAATCAACCCCAGGCTTTGACCACATACAGAGTGGTGCTCGTGTATGAGGCTAGAACTAGGCCTAGAATAGTTTATTATAAAACGTTGGAAAAGACTTAAAATTTGCAATAAATAATCATAATTTAATTTTTTTGTCATATATATGAAAATATGTACTATAAATGGTACTAAAATGGAAAAATATTTTTGCAATAAAGGACTTCTAAAATAACTTAGCGTGGTGAATGCTGAAGATGTTCTTTAATCTGCCACACTAAATATTGATAGTTTGAAAGCATCATTGCTTTTGGTCACTAATCTTATTTAATAAACTGGCACATATTGGTTCAGATCCAATGCTTTTTAAAAATGTTTATTCACCTTCTATAGAGTCAAAAGGGTTGTTACTGCTAATACAGTATTTTTTTCCTAACGGAATGAGTTCTTCTATAGGGCTTAATTTTGGAAGTTTAATTTTGCTTGCATATTAAGTATTTGTCATAACTTTTAGCATGCAGACTTATTTTTGTCAATAAAGCCCTCCATCATCTTTCCAGCATGAATTCTCCCTTTACCATGCTTAACCTTGCCTCCAGTGCTATTCCAGACAGGGTTCTGAAGTTCTACCATTTCCTCCTTTTATATTTATTGATGTTCTCTTTCCACTAATAGATGTCTTGCTGCCGTTAATGACCTTACTGTATTGCATGGCCTCCATGGAGACTGATGATACTGTGAATTGTCCAGCAGAAAACACTTGTGTAGAGAGTTTGATTGAACAATGTCTGCAGCCTTTATAAGTGCCATATGCATTTTGAAGCAAACTTTAAAATACTATATATTGATCCTTTATTAGATTTGTATATAAACAGAGGCTTCTCGTGAGGTTTGTAGCTATCTCAGAATGTATAAACCACACATGGGGAAAACTTAGAGTAATACCTAAAGAAAGTGAAAATGTGATGAACTTTACTTGTATGCTAAAGTCCCCAAAGTACCAGTTATCTCTCCTAACTCCATCCTGAATTCCAGACACTTAACTGTGATGCACATTGTCTCTTACTCCTTAGTGCTAATGTCTTTTGTATGATATTTCTCTGACCTACTGCCAAGTCACCGGATTGGTTGTAAATTATTTTTTTTAAATGATGTAGGGTTCTATCTTAGTGTCCATAGTTTCAAAACTTTGGAATTTTAACCTTAGTGACATTTTAATTATTGTTTAAGAAAGCTCTTCAGACGTAGTGTTGTTTTGAATCTCTAGAAAGCGATAATTTTTTGCATAAGGAAGTGCATTCACATTTTTTGTAAGTGAAAGAATTGGTTTCAAACTGAAATGTCATGTTGTTCAGTTACTGAAATTGTGACGTATCCTGTAGAAAACACTTTGGTGCACCATGATTACTTTTAATCTTCATGCTATCCAAACCATAAGAAAATTGAGGGTTAGGATTTTTTTCAGAAAGTAATACACACTTTGGACAAGAGTAGCTTAAAGCTAAGCTGAAATGTTTGGGTTTTTTGTTTTTAATTGTGAACTTCCAGATTACAAATTTATGTATTTTAGAACAAAAAAGTTTAAAGGAACCGTGTCAAATCTAGAAATTTTTCAGAGTAGTTTTAGGTAATGCACACGCCAATTTTTATGGTTTTACATTTTAAAAATTCTCTCCCCATTGTTGTGACTGTAATGCCAGCTCTAAGCACTGAAAAATGGTGAGCCAAGCCCCCAAATGTAAGAGTCAAATTGGTTTAAAAATGATATTTAGATAAATAAATAAATTGTTGGTTTTTTGTTGGCTGTGGATTTTTTCAACTCTGTGGGGAAGCCTCGCACCCCCAATTTGTACATGGTCACCTGAGGTTCAAAATTTAATCTAAATACATAATCGTTCCTATTTGCCCTGTGTGTACACCCTGGGCTTCTTTGTGTCCCTCTCCAAGGGCATGTAGGGCTGTGTGGGCGATCTGCCCTCATTTCCTTGTCAACCACCTTGGCCTGAGATGGAGCATTAATGTGCCTTACTTTCTAAGTCTATTTAGCCTAGTTAGGAGGGATTACAATTAAAGAGCAAAAAAAAAAAAAAATCACTTTAGTGCTAAACGGATTTTTTAAAATAAGGATAAAAATATTCAAATGTAGAATAAAATATGTAAAATTGTTTTTTTTCCCTTAGCGCAAGGATTCAATATATTTTTTTGTTCAGAACTAATAATATACTAATGGTAGGAACTGCTTTGTCTCTCAGTGCTATGGGGTTTGATATTTCAGTAAACTGCACTGTAAGAAGGTGTCAAGGATTGCATCATCTTATATATTCTAAATTGATTTTTAATTTAAGTCTGTTGGTGAACACTGAGTTAAATCTTTTTGGTGCAACTATAGATTTGTAGTGGAAGTAGAGGTGTGTGTAATTTATGACCTCGCTAAACTGAAATAGGTGTTCTAGTTGCTGCTAAATGTAGGAATTTTTATAAATGAATCAGTTACTAAACTTGTTAAATAAAGATTTTTAGAAATAGTATAATATTTCTTGAGGTAAATATTTTTCATTCATTATCATTAACAACTTTCATAGAGTTTAGTATTAAAGTTTACACTTTAAAAATTGAATATACTTTAAATTGAATATGTTAAGTATACTTTCCCAATATTTTCTGCAACCAGGTCTAAAAAACAATCTATATAATTTCTAATCTCCAAAAAATAATTCTTAACTATTTCAACAGAATCTGTCGTGTCTGCTTGTATATTAGGTTGATTCACCATATTCAAATCTGAGAATAACGCCTAATTTACAAATATTTTAATGTATATTTCAGATTTTATAGTTAAATCAGTTCTAAGATGATGAGGAGATGTAAACTGAAGTGTTTCTTTCTTTACTAGAGCACTTTCTTTCAAAGAGTGGAGGGGACTGCACTTTTATTCATCAGTTCATAGAGTGCCAGAGTGAGTACAGAGCATTCATCACATTGACTTTAAAACAAAAAACCAAAATATCAAAAATGTCACTTGAAAAATACATTTGTTAGTACTACTTAATATTTCTGCAGTAGTGGAAATGCACTGCAAGTAAAGAATTATGGCATTATGAACTCCAACAAAGCTGACTCTCTTTAAGAGTAGGAGATATCTTTGTTACTTTTGTAAAGTGCTGAGCACATGCTGTGTTTAACACTTAATCTATGATTACTTTCTATCCGCGAGAGAGTGAGTGCCACAGTGTTGCCGTATGCGTGTAAGATTGACCTAATTTTGCAACATTGATGGAAAATAAGAGAAGCTGGAAGCCTGACTAACATTGCCAATTAAAACAAACATTGCAGGCTGCCGCAGACCGATAGGGATGAGGTAATAGTGCTTGTTGTCTCTTCTCTGTTTAGCATTATATATGTAATTTCTGATAATTTTAAGGTTTTATAATGCAGCTTGCGCTAGATCAAGTGCGACTGCAGGAACAAAACTATAAGAGACTGGTATTTTCATGTGGAAATATAAGATTTTTCATAGAATGCAAAGAAATGGAGCATAAGTGCTTACCACTGATCTTGTAGGGAGGCAGATAATTTTTGTGCTTAAGGTGAAAAACTTGCTTTTCAAAGCAAATGACTTTGAGGATAATTAGTAGAGAAGCAGTCATGTCTGCATGGAGCAAAGCTTTAAGAAAAAACTCCATTTCTGCTTAGTTTGTTCTGTGAGCTGGGACAGGAGCACCAGTTCGGGAGAAACCTGAAAGCACTATGAAAGCATAGCTGGAAATAGAATTCCTTTTAATAGCATGGAGACCCCAGAAAGAACAATGCTTTTTTCCCCCCCCACTACTGTTGCGCTAGGAAGGATTTTACAAACTGTTAGGTGTAACTTTAAACATTTAAGTTAAATTATGAATTAATAGAGCTGAGAGAAGTACTCATAAACAGAAGTGAGGCAATAATTTTCTTTGACTACAAAAATCAATTGTTATGCATGTTGACCGCTGTTGTTTCTTAGATTCACTGCCAAAATGTAATGAACATCGCGTAGTATGACTTTATTGGTGGGTTTCTGCTTTTTAAGGCGTGGAATACAATATTATAAATGTAATTTATATCCAAATACTCTTAATGCCCATTTCAGAAGACCTAAGAAAAATTATCAATAAACCAAAATACAAAAAAGTAAACACAGGTTAATTTCTTTAAAAAATGGCATGGGCTGTATCTTCCAAAACTTTTGGGACTGATCCAAAATTTCTCAAGTGGAGACTTAAAAAGAAAATTATCCTCAATAGTTTTAAGCTTGATAGAGATTTCTTTAAGGCTCCTCTTTCTAACAGAAGGCATAGTAAAAGTGAGCTTGCTGGCCTAATTGATGAAGTCAACTTCATTTTCAGTGGTATGATGTATGCACTGTTTGTTCTTTTAGCTAATTAAAATTGTATATTAATTGACATCTTAGCATGAGATCTGCAAACTAAAGCTGATGAGCACTTCTATCACTATAAGGATACAAAAGTGATCATCTTGATTTAACTAAAAGATTTCAACATGTCTTTGAAGTAAGTGAGAGAAGAAAATAAAAGATAAGACTTATTGACAGAAGTGGGGAGAATTTGATAGCTGAAAACACCAAACTTCAAGAACCCGATCAAATAGAGGAGCCTAAGGGAATTTATAGCAAAATCCCCATTCAGTTACAATGGAAATTAGGCACCTAGTTCCCTTAGGCTCCTTTGAAAATCCCAGTCTCTGCCAGCCTTAAGATTTGGGTCACACTACCTGAAAAGTTTTGTGAAACCCTGTTTTGAATGGTCTGGGAGGAACAGTAGCTTAATATATTAATTTGTTGTTTGCTCGTCACCTATTCCCTCCATTTCTCACTGCTTTTTGCATTAACTGCTGGACTGCTTCACCGTATTTATAAGGTGAAATCCTGGTCACTTTGAAGTCAGTGGTAAAACTCTCATTGATTTCAGTAGGGCCAGGATTTCACTTTTTCAGTCTTTTGTTAGGTCTGTAGTGATACATTGCTGTTATTAATGTGGGACACTTAATTATACCAAAAGTGGTGAAAACACTATGCAGATAAGAGGAAAGTGATGCAACATGCAATTTCCCCCCTATTTTAAGCTTTGCCCCTTTTTTTCTCCCATTGGTATTTTAACCTTTGCTTCTGTGTTTTTCTTTTAATAAAAATGGGTATATTTTATGTATGACTAACTCTTCCCTTAAACTTTTAAGCAAATTTTTTATTTTTAAAAGTGGAAATTTCTTTTAATTATTTTTAATGGTTATTTCTAATATTTTCATAAATAACATATGGGACATATTAAAGGCAACCTGCAAAGGGGAAAATTGGGCTTATGTCCTTTTGCTTCTTTCTAATTTATTAAATGGGCTTAAAGTTTTGTCTACCCTGGAAGACTCTCTAATGCTTTGACTGAGTATTAATAAAATGATGATGCTTTAAGAGTTACTTGTGAGCAATTCAGAGGGGAAAGGGTTTTTAGCCAGACTTCAAACATGCAGGATAATTATTTTTTAACTCCTATGTAACTTCAGACACTTACACTTTGGATAAAAGGTGTTCTTGTTAAAGATCCAACATGTTTATTGTGAGCTGATGCACCTGAACTGTTCTGAGCAAAAGAAGACTTACCATTATTATTACTGTAGTAGTAGTAATAATTACAGGGCACTATTGTGCTATATGCTGTATGAACACACAGTGCCTCGCACAATGGGGTCCTGGTCCATGATTAGGTAAGATTATTACAGTAATACAAATAATAATAAGACAGTCCCTGTCCCAAAGATATTAAAATATAACTTAAAAAGACAAAGGGTAATTCTAGGGTAGAAAAACAAGCAGAAAACCATAAAAAGCACCCCAAAACCTTTCACACCACATTCATTCATCATAAAGAAGCAAACAAAAGTGCAATCTAACTTTAAAATAATTATTTGCACTTTACCTCTGAAGTACACAGTCTCAGTAAATAATTCTTACAATAAACTAGTATACTGTACTAGTGTGCCAGCTTCTTGAGAGCGTCACTGGAGAATATCAATTCTGGTATGGTAATCAAAAACTTTAACAAATGCATAAACATGTTCAGCCAAAAATATGGATATATCTGTGTTTATTCAAATAGTTTACTTTGTAAGCCACTCTCTAAAACAAATTTCTCAAAAATATACAGACAGGAGTACTTCAAATTCTCTAACAAATCCAGTGTCTGCTAGCCTTACTCATGTTGAGTAGTAACTTACTGCAAAATTGTGGAATAAGGTACTAATCTTAAGTAAAGATGGCAGAATTTGGTCCTATGTTTTTCTTTGCTTTCTTTCTTGCCACTTCCTTATTTGGAGTTGCAGCTTTTATAGACTTCTTCCAAAACTCATGATTGTATTCCAGGCTGTTATACAGATTGGTCTCTCTGAGGTCCACTAATATCCAGTCCATGTATCAAGACTTTGTTTTCCCCCTTGGTCATCTTCCACCCACAACCATTGCAAGAGCAATCATACCAGTATAGCTCTCAGGTCTCCGCTGGATATGCTCAAACCAGCATAGCCTCGTTTTCCTCAACTTATCTTCAATTGGAGCAATCCCTGCATTAGGCCCTTAACAACCTAATTTTGTTTCCCATCATGGAATGTCCTACCATTTGTCCATCTCAACATCTTCATTTCTGTAGTGGAGAGCATACTGAAATCTTTTCTAATGGCTGGCCTAGTCACTGTCCCGTATATTAGAATGGCTCAAATTAGTTTTATACACTGTACCTTTTAACATTATTGGCATCTTCTTGTCACAAGGAACTGGAGTCAGTTCCCTCCATTTGCACCAAAATGCTGGGCATATCGCAGGATGGCACCATTGGCACCAACCATTGATCCCAGGTATTTAAATTCTTTCACTCTTCTAAGCTGTCTGTCTGTGATGTCCTTTATGGTGAGTCCTGCTCCCCCACTTGTCATAGCCTCGATTTTACCAATATTCACTCTAAGTCCAGCCTGCTCAAAACTATGTTGCCACATTCCAAAGTTGGCTTGCAGGGTCTCAAAAACTTCTACATATATCACCAAGTCCTGTATATTTATTACTATATATAAATATGGCCAAGTCAAAGCAAACTTTTCCATTTACTTTGAACTTTGTTGATACTTCATGGCATCTTGCATACTGTTGTTAAACTGTTGTACAGTATAAAAATGGAAAACATCAATAGCAGCTTTTAATCAATCAGTTGTATTCATGTATGATGGTGGGTTTACTGAAGAAGTTATGCCAAAAATCAAATTGTGGTCTGCAAAGCTTGTATTAAACTCATAAACTGTCTCCACACACATGAACACAATATGAATCATTGTGGTGAAGAAAACGTTAAAAATTAGGTTTTTTTCATCGGAATTCTTAATAAAAACATGTAGAAAATATACTGCTGAAAGCAATTTGAGTTGGCCAGGAAAATAGCCCAAGGTCAAAAAAGACAGACTTCTTTTTTTACATTAATTGTAGACTGCTTTTTGTTTTGACCATGCATGGATTTGTGCAGAGTCCAAAATCTGCAACACATTTTGCTGCCATAAACTAGTTACACACCCATTCTAACTAATTGTTTTATGATGTGGCTGCCACCATTATGAATGGAGTCATTCTCTTCTATAAATCAGGCAGGTGGGTAGCTAATGTGGATGCAGAATTCTTATGTTCAGCTCCTTCTCCAGGGGTGCAGGCAGACTTCCCCAGCTGTTTTTTTGTCTTGCTAGAAGAAACTGTGGCTGGTATATATGTGAAATCCAGTCTTTTTTTCCTGACCTCAGTAGATTTCTGTAACTACATGGAACAAGGCAAGACAAAGGACACTTTTCTCTTTTCTACCCTGCTCCTCCTTTCCTCTTGTCCCCCCCCCCCCCAAAAGCCAGGAAAGAAGGGTTGAAAATGCTTCGGGCAGGGGATCCATTGTGCCCTCGCCCTCCCCTGGGTGGGGAGGGGTAGCTCAGTGGTTTGAGAATTGGCCTGCTAAACCCAGGGTTGTGAGTTCAATCCTTGAGGGGGCCATTTAGGGATCTGGGGCAAAATCAGTACTTGGTCCCTTCCAGTTCTATGAGATAGGTATATCTCCATATATTATATTATTATTACACACGTACACACACTCCACCCACCATGGCTTCATACAACTGCTGTAGCTCGGTCTGAATGATTGGTGGGGGAGGAAACCAGTTGTGAATAGGGTGACTATTCTGTGCTTCAGCAACCTCTCAAAGCACTTCCTCACTGTGAATGTACTCAACAATGTGGCTCAAGATTCCATCCTGTTAGGGGGCAATATCTTGGCTACTTGCAGCCTAGCTTGAAGGTCTTAGTCTGTTCTAGGGTGTAGATAGCTCCTCCAATCTTTCTCTTTACTCTCCCTTTATGTTCAGAGGCATACTGGGGACTTAATCTTGAGAAGGTCTTGGAGAAAAAAAACTACCTCCCCACTCTGGCTTTGTACAGGAGATGCATGTTTTACTTTATTCCTCATCCATCTTTTTCATGAGGCAATCTTTAGTGAAAGTACAGACCAAGAACAAACTTCAGCTTTGCTTTTGCAGGCAGGGATTTAAATCCAAAGCTTCTTACAGCCAGAGAAAAACTAAAGGTAACCAACTCTAACCACTCTTCTCTCCTTAGCATGTTCAGCACTGGGGAGGCATTTTACTGTTGCTTCATATCTGGAGCAGGATTACTTCAGACTTTGGGTGCCCATCTTTTTGATTAAGCATTTTTACTATATTCAGAACAATCACTACAACTATTGCTCCCACTTTAAAACAAAAACAAAAAAATATATCTTTCCTGCTCAAAAAAAAAAAAAAAAACAGAAGCAGATCTTCCTGTAATGAGAAAGGGGAGAAGAGCTGAAGATTCCTTAAATTGGTTAGGGACCTTGCTATTAGCATATCTCATATTAATTATGCCTTTTTTTTTTTCTTACTGCCCATCACTGTATTAAGATATCCTTAATGTTTGGGAAAGCGAGGACAGTTCCCATTGGGGTCTTCCATAACAGGTTACCTAAGGCACTTTCTTATTTATGCCTCACTGCTAAGTCTGTTACCCTTGGAGGCAAAACCTTGTGCTAAATGCCCGCTGTCCAAGCCCATTTGAATACATGCTTATCATCCCACTCTTCTTTTTGTGTAAAATGGCTTTTCTCATGGCCATCTATGTGGGCACCTGGTCACAGAACTAGAAGTGGAGATCTGGGGAGGCTCTAAATTCAGAAACTCCACTTTCTGATAAATCTAGTTTTTCTAAGAAGCTGGTAAATGCTAATTGTTCTCAGTTTGACTTTTCAGTTGTATATAAAAAACCTTTAGAATAACTTTACAAAGTAAAATTAATCCTTTATTAATTAGCTGAAGTATTTAAGAATGGATATTATTAAATAGTAAAATACTTAACATAATTTCTGCTGTATTCATTATGCTTTGCATTATAGCAAAGTTATAGTTAACTGGATGATAATCTGCTTAATTTCCCATGCCAGAATCAAATTTTTGTTTAAGCAGGGGTATGGAGTAATACCGTCCTCTTTAAATTTGGTCATGGAATGTGGATGACATAGACGTGCACAGGGAAATGCTTGCTGAATTTGGACTTGGATAGTAACGTTTATTTTGTTTGGCAGACAAGTTCATAGACGAAGGACATCTAACCAAAGTGGAAGAAACAAAGCTTTTGAGAGGTTAGATTTCTGATTTATATAACTCTTTTTGAAACATGTTTTATTAGTAGGTGTGTTTAAAATAAAAGTTTCTGATTTAAACCAATAACTTAGTAATTTTTTTGTTAAATATAAGGTAATTTTTTAACAAGTCCACAAAGAGAGTAAATATAGTTAGTGTCCATTGATACATCACTATATAACTATTTTATGGGGGAAATCATAAGGAAACTATTTTGAGGGATGAGGGCGTGTGGAGGACTGGTCTTCACTGACTTCTCACCTGTGTATTTCTCATCCAAAGGTTTTTTAAAAAGGAATTTTTTGCAAGCTTGTTTAAAATCTCTCACTACTAAATAAATTTCAGACTGAGTTTTTTTCACTGAGCAGAACCAGAACCAGAAAATATTAGTTAGTCTTAGTTAACAGCTAAGAGGAAAAAGGTGTGGGGTTTTTGTAAATAATCTAGAAATAGCCAAACAGTGTTAAAATGAACCCTAATCTTATAAACCTGCTTTTTTAAAGATAAAACATAAATGTGCGACCCTTTAAAGTTTGTCACTTTCTTGTTTCATGATCTTTTTATAAGGAAAACTAAAATACAAATATTTATTTATGGGCAACTTAAGTTCCTTAATATTAATGAGCTCATGTTGCAGAGCCAAAATCAGGAATGCTACAGATGTTAGTAATTTATGATAGTCCCCCACATGGAGCACAATATTAACATTTTAATATTTTGTTTGTTCAGTGGATATAGTGGTAAAGTGCTGACATTTAACAATTTTTTCATCCTTTCCATGAATGTTTCTTAATATATCAGAGTATTGATTTCTGCCCATCTATCAGCATAGATAGTGTTACATTTAAACATATTTTGGTCATTCCGGATTCCAGCTTTGTTTTTAGAATTACTTCATCTTCTCTGTGCAACTCCATTTTAGCTTGTTACCAAGCTTGTATAAACTCCAGACAACATGCCATGTTTGGCAAAAGAATGCATACAATAAGCCTAACTGTAATTTAACACTTGCATGCCAGTATTATCTTGCAAAATGATGAGCTATTTTTAGTGTTTATTAATACTGTAATAAGTATGGTGTCAACAAATTTTAAAATAGATTTTATTTTATCTCATGCATTAAAGTAACTCACTTTCACTATTGAAAGTGTGAAAAGATTGAAATGAAAGAAAAATCCCAGGAAAGAGCTTTGTGTTACCAAATTGTGGTATATAAAAATTAGTCAAATTTTTCATTAAAGTGCAATACCTGCAGATTTTGAAAAAGTGAGCTTAGTATTCATGAAAGTAGGAGACTACACTAAATAGTTGTATAGTTAGCTACTGGCCAGATTTTGATTGCAGTTACATTGGGGTAAACGCTGAGTAACTGAGATCAGAATAGGACTACTGAATTAATTTCTGTCCTTAAGTCTGCCACTGCTCCTCCTGAAAATACCCCTATTATTTTTAATATTTGTTTGGCTTCTTAACCAAGGATGACCAAAAAACTACCTGAACATTGTGGCATTAGACACAGGCAAATATCCATAAGAAAGTAGGATGAGGCTACCAAAGTCATTTGTACTTGATGAATTCTGGTTTCCAGAATAGAAACCTAGTTCCTCACCCTACCAAGCTACTTGGGGCTTGCCACACAGTAACTCATCATGTAACTCAGTAATTTGCTGCGTGGACGTGCAGTGAAAGTCCTGGAGCAGTTGAGCATTCTGTGTTTTCAAGCTGCAGTATGCTAATTCACACTCCAGGACTTTCACTGAGTTACTGAGCAGCAATCTGGTGTGTGGTAGATTCACATCCTGGCTCGTTGCGCAATAATTCACCATCTAGGCAAGTCACTTTGACTTCTGCCATTTCAGATGCAGAGCCTGCGCATGGTGTCTCCTAAGATCCAGTAAAGTTTAACCCTGATTATGGATCCTGTGTGTGTGTGATGGAATCCAGGGTCTAGAACTTGTACCTTTTATCCTATTTTGCATAGAGCAAATATTAACACTTCCTTATATGCATATATATGGAAATGGAGTTACCTGATGTAAAACTTGCATATCTTAACATTTCTGGAATAGCCACTGACATAAACAACATGGGAGAAACTTTTAGAGCCTAAATTTGACAGTGCTTGTCTAGCCACCTAGGTTTTAAAGCAAATATGTTATTTTGGTTAATGCTTGTCAGAGCTCCAAAGGCAATTTTATGGACTTGATTATAATTATTTGGTAGTTACTATGTGCCATAAAGTACCATAAAGTGCTTTAAAAACATTACTGAATGAAACCTTTTATCCCTGTAAGACAGGGAAGTACTTCTCTCACTTTACAGACAGGGAAAGTTAGATGCTGAGGTTAAGCAACTTGTCCATGGTAAGTGTGAAGCAGAGCAAGGAAATAGCTGCCAGAACTCATGAACCATTAGTCTTAGGGGAAGGCATATGTTGATGGCTACCACCTTCTTTCTTGACTAACATCTGTTAACAAAAATGAGGTACCTTGTTTGCAGTTTACCTTCTGTTGTGACTCACACATCTGGATGTTCCTCTGACATAATGACCTGGTACAATCTTTTTATCCTTGTCCTGTAAGAAAGGGAAAAGTGTATTCTGTTAACCTATCTGTGTCTTACCCTTTGACCGCTTGTCTGTTTCCCAGAACAAGGGCATTAGTTTCTGTTGAATTTGTTTTTGCTTTTCAGTTCCACGGAGTCATTGTCTGACAAGAAATAGCAAGTTCACAATGTCTGATAACTTTCTTTTACATAATTTGATATGCCAATTCTGATAGGTTTCCCATGTACTTATTTATCTATAACTGCATGTCCTTTCTTCCCTCTTCTGCCAGATGCTTTTATTTTTTATTTATTTATTTATTTATTTATCGGCATGTACATTAAACATCAGCAGGTGAAGACAGGATTTGTGATGACAGTGCTTCATGCTGATATGGAAGGAAAGACTCTATACTGGGAGCATTATAATAGCTATCTATCTAAATCCCCCATTACCTGGCACTTGTGCCCAAGGAGAAGGGTCCACCAATTTGTGGGTAGACAACAGTGCTATCTGAACAAGCCAGAGTGCAATGAGCCAAGAATACTTTATTATATGTGTCCTCAAGCCTTGATGATGAGGGCATGATTCATATTCTTGTCTTTTGGTTCATTGTGTCTGTGTGCATCCATCTGAGCTAAATTGAAGTTCAGAAATAAAATTAAGCTATTACAGGCACATAAAGTGAGTCTTTGGCCTTGTTGAGTCAAGCGGACTGTTGCATGGGAAAAGGATGAATTAGTATAATGAAGTCCACTTCCCTTCCCATTTTTTCTCTTTGTGAGGCCTCTAGACCTAGCCAAAAAACTGCTTTCAGGGTTCCACTAAACTTCACGTAACTATCTAGTGGACAGAATATAGAAGGCTGATGATCCATAAGCCCTTTCAGAGGTGCTTTTGTGCAAGCATGTAGACCATTTCCTATTAACATAACCTAAACTTAAAACTATTTTTAAAAAACTAGTTAAAATACTGATGATTTGCATTACTAAGATTAATCTTTATTCATAGTTCATTTCAAATTTATATTACAACACAATGTACCTAGGCATCTATTGCTGTTGTTTTACTTATTCAAAACACTGCAAAATCAAGTTTTGTCCTCAGCAGCATTTTCTTTCCATCATGATACAATATCTGTATTGTTCTGGAAATGTTGCTGCTGTTTTTTCTGATTTGTTCCCGGAAAGACTGAACAAAACAACCAGCTTTTACACTGGGTTCCAACTGGCAAGAGTACAGCTTTAAACAAAAGCCGAAGCTATCTATGAGGCAGTTACCATCTCATGTTAGACTGTAACATTAAATATTTGATCCTACGGCCATTTAATTCATTTTGGAGTGGGATTTTAAAGACTCAAGAAAAGCACTGGCTTTTATTAAAGCACAAGTGTAACAGTTCTCTTCAGTTCTGCACTTTAAGCAGCATCTAGCAGTAGATCTAGAATTTATACGAAGGGGGGAGGAAAAGCCATAGGAAACACACACACATTTTAATTGAGGTTCTCCTTGTCTCTTACAGAAAACCAAGCAAGAGCAAAAGAATCTGATTTGTCAGATACTCTTAGTCCAAGCAAGGAGAAAAGCAGTGACGACACTACAGGTAAATTTGGGTGTAAATTTCTGCAAAATGGCTTTGGTGTTCGTAAGTATGTTAAGGTTTGCTATTAGAATCTAGAACATAAGCTACATTTCATATTTAGCTCAGCCAAATAAAGTGTAATTAAAGAACAACATGAGATATAGTATTTTGCTACCTTGTAACCAGGTTGGGGATGGGGGAGAGTGAGGACAGTAAAGATTTCTCTGATCTGTTTGTAGAATCTGTTTGTAGAACTTGACTCTAGTCTACCCACTGTTTTAAAGCAATTTAACTTTTTTGTTTTAGATGCCCAAATGGATGAACAAGAGCTAAATGAACCTATTGCTAAAGTATCTCTTTTAAAAGGTAAACAAATGTACATATTTTTTAACTTTAAGATGTAGTGTGACAGATCCAAATTCTGAATAATACATGCGTGTTTTATTCTAGGACTCTGTATTTCTGTCAGATGAATATTTGTAGCTAAGTGAGAAGTGCTCAAGTTTAAATATTTAAATTACTTTATTAAGGAAGTATGTTTGAAAAGAAATCGTGATTCATTCATCTGAAATTAAATAATGTAGCCAAGTGTTAGTGTAGAGATAAGTGACAATTTAAAATTAGAGTACTCTTTTTTTCCCCAGTTCACACCAGTGCTGCTAAAATAAATCTTCATGTGTAACTTAAAGCACAAGTCAAGAAAATAATAGTTTCTCTTCATGTTCTGTTTCTCGGTTGTTAATCAGTCTCTCTCTTCTGGTCATTGTTACCCAATAATGCTTAAAATGGCTGCTATCTGTGTAAATTGTTTCCATCAGTGATGAAAAAGACTCCTTAGTTTGTAATTTGGTATTATTTATATTTAAAGAACTGTTAAATCTTCAATTATGAATGTATTTATGGTTTATCATAGATGGTATGTTAGATTTTTCAGGTTTTGCTAAACAAAACAGCCTATGTTGGATATATTAGCTTTGGACATTGAAATTAGAAAATCAGATTCTTCTGTAGGAGACCTTCATACTGCAGTCAGACCTAAAAATGTATCTACTGTTTAACTGGAAACTTGCCATGTTCAGCAAATTAATTTTTTCAAATTGATCACATGAAAAATAGATTAAATACAAGTGATAAAATATTAATATACCATTATATTTAGCATGTTGAAAGGTAAACTTTTGCTTCACTTCTGTAATTATTGACTTTTTTCTTTTATGGTCAGCAGTGACACAGTTCTTATGTTGGGTTACAAATGAAAGGAACACTACTAACTTTTTGTTTGCTCAAAAAACTTGGAAACCATACAGAAACCTGAAAGGCTAACGTAAGATCACTTCCTCGGTTGTATATATTTTCCCAAATTTTTACTGGAAAAGATGAGATTTTTATATCTGAAGTACTTCAGAGCAATTACAAAATGTTCAGTGATATAGCTAACCAACAAAAATACATGGAGTATAGCTTATTTTGGCAGATTAGAGTCTGGTGAAACAGTTTAAGAATTCAAGTGTTTGAAAAGTCGAGGACATATCAATAAGTTTGGTTTGGTAACTGTAATTAATGCCATTAATGGGAACGTAGATGTATGCACTGACTTAATCTGCCAATAGATAAAGTTTAATACTGTCATGTTCCATAAGTTAACATAATTAATTTAATATTTTTAGTAGTAAATTTCAATATGTGGAATGTGTTGCCTCTTTCAAAGAAAAGCTATATGAATATTACTGGTTGTGAATTTTATCATAATATGTTGTTGAAGTAGACAAACCTTGAAGTACAAAATATGTGTGTATACTTCAGAATGTGTGTTTGTCTGCAGTTCTTCTTATGCAGGACAGAAAGCCAAGAAATAATTTGCAATATGTCATGTAGTACAATAGCAAATCCCTGTTCACCCACATTTCAAATTTATTTATTTATTTATTTCAACCAGGAACTGATTTCTAATGTTGCCATATAATTCATTAATCCCTCTGTATTTAATTTATTAAATTTTGTCTTAAGGTTGAAATATTATAATTCAACTATGTAAATGAGTTCAAGGATGAAATTTGTAAAACAGGGTATCAGACTACGAAAGAATTCACTTATTTAAAAATCAGTTTGTCTGCCTTGTAAGATATGTATGCTGTACTGTAGGCAAAAAATACCTTATTACAGAAGTATTACTTTTACCATTCTAAAACAGTTTATTTTTTTAAGAGCAATTCTGGAAGTCAACATGATTTTAATCATGTTTTTGGTGGGGAAAAAAAGTAATGGTGGAAAAGAGCTGACAGACCATCTAGTTCCCTTTCCTATAATATGCAAGTGGGTTCCTATTGATTTATTCATGAATGCTTTAGCTACCCTATATCTGCTTATGTCATGTGAGAAGAGAAGATTTTGGCCAATCAGGTCCCAGCAAAATCAAACATTAGTTTTCTCAAACAGCACTAAAACTAGAGATCCCAAATCAGTCACATTACTTTACGTAAGCCACTCCTTCAAGCAGGTATAATTATTCACACCTGTGAATTATTTATATGTGCTACAACCTTTCCACAATTGAAAATCCAAGTAGTCATCAGTACTGAACTTCCAAATTATTTCCAGCAGGAAAGTAATTTCGTTTTTTACATTTTAGTATTTTGTTTTGCCATACAAGAGAAATAATACTGCTGTTGAATTACACATTCAATAAATTACTTTAGAAGTTGACCAACCTCATTCATTTGCATGCTGAAATTGTTTATTGCTCCTTACAGTCCATTATTATGAAATATCTTTTAAAGATCTTCAGCAATAAATCATTAACTTCTATTGCAATAATTTCACACACAGCCTGTAAGCCAGCAATTTTATTCAACAAACTTTACAGAATGCTGCATTAGGCATCTCGCTTCCCTCCCTACTAAAGAGGGTCTTACTTGTTAGAGTAGGACTCAGTTGGCTTAGCTATGCATTAGTAGAGCCATGGGAAGACAAACGTCTTTCTGAACTAGAAGCTGTTCCTGGGGCTTCTAGGGAAATGCAGAAGTGTCAGATGGAAAACTAGTGTTTCAGTTTGTTCAATTATTTACTGGAATGTAGAAAGCAACTTAGGAAGTTACTGTAATTCATGGAACAAGACGATGGTGATACGTTTCATTTTGCTTCTGTTTCTTCCATGTGTGTTTTCTATCATTAAACTTCAAATTTATTAACACTGTTTCTACTTTATACAAGCCGAAGTGTGGGGAAAAAAAATCCATAATACTTTGTGCATTTGCCAGACTTTGTTTTGTTGATGAGGTAATGTATTTATCAGCCACTAATAAAGGTTTCTTGAAATTTGCCTTTTAAAGACAGGCTAAGTCTCTCAGTAGCTGATAATTACAAAGAAAAGTTGAAGAATTAAAAATAGGTGTCTGTGTCCAACAAATACAGCACCAGGAAACAATCAAGGCAGCTAGCACTGATAGTGCTTATCATCAACTTCCTAATGTTTCTTTAGATTACAAATGATGCATTCAGTTGTTACTTAATACAGTTTGCATACTCAGTGTTTCAGGAATTTGACAAAAACTTACGTGTTTAATCTAATTTATTTGATTTCTGTAGAACAATGTTTTTCCCCAAAGGGAGGCTCACTATTGGATAGGGTTCTTCAAGAGCCCTGGAAGTGAGCTAGGTGCCTCAAATATGAGAGCTGTGCAAATGTCTTACTTCATGAAATTGCTTCCACAGATTCTGACTCTTATGGATGCACATGTATATGGGACAACTAAAAGGCAGAGCCTAGCCAGGATTCTTTGTTTATATATGTACAGTAAGACCACTTCTGTAAAGACAACCATATAGTTCTCTTGGTGCCTTTTTTTTCCTGCCTGCCCTCAGATTTGGAAGTGTTGGTCTGATCTGGGTTTTATTTTTCCTGTACTGATCTTCTAGGGCCTTAAAATTTATTTGATGGCAGATTCTGACATTAGAAAGATAATTTCAGTTGTGTGGAAAATGTTTCTAGAAGTTGTCCCTCACAGACCATCATAGGATATGCCTCACATGTTTGTGACATGGCTCACGGCCTTAAGAAGAATATCCATGTTCAGACTTCTTGCTTTGAACCAGATTGGTGGGGGAACAAATTATACTAACTTTTACACAGCAGTTCTAACACTATCCATGGAGACAAAAATAGAAGTCGACCTTGATATTTAAGGAAGTGATTAACTTATTCTTTCAGTGCACTGATGCTTTGATGTGAGGCACAAGTTTTAAGGGTTGGCAGATATATTGGAGCCAGCACTAACTTCTGTGCCCCTGGCGTTCTGATTATCTTAGGCCTTGGCTACACTGGCAATTCACAGCGCTGCACTTGCTGCGCTCAGGGGTGTGAAAAAACAGCCCCCCTGAGCGCAGCGAGTGCAGCGCTGTAAAGCGCCAGTGTAATCAGCGCCTGCAGCGCTGCACGCTCGCTCGCAGCACTGCAAGCTATTCCCCTCGGAGAGGTGAAGTACTTGCAGCACTGCGAGAGAGCTCTCGCAGCACTGCGAGAGAGCTCTCGCAGCACTGCGAGAGAGCTCTCGCAGCACTGCGAGAGAGCTCTCGCAGCACTGCGAGAGAGCTCTCGCAGCACTGGCGGCGCGACTACACTTGCGCTTCACAGCGCTGCCGAGGCAGTGCTGTGAATCCGCGAGTGTAGCCAAGGCCTTAGATACAGATAATCTCAGGCACTTGTCTTGAAGCTATTTTGAATGTTGCGCTTTGCATTCTTTCCCTATCACACTTCACTTTGTATCAGTGTCTGCTTTTGGGAGGAGGGTTTGTCCTATTTTTATATTTGCCTTATTAATTCTGTTATAGGTCACAACTATTTGTGAGATCAAGAAATATTGTTTTGAAGAAGAAACTTAAGTCTAGATAAATATTCTAAAATATTTTGTTTTTACTTTCACTTTCTTCCCACTTGAAAGATTAACTCTTAAAGATTGAAGTAGTTTACCGCTAAACAGTATTTGAAGACTGTTTATAACTCTCTTCAGTTGCATCTGAAGAAGTGAGGTTCTTACCCACGAAAGCTTATGCTCCCAATACTTCTGTTAGTCTTAAAGTTGCCACAGGACCCTCTGTTGCTTATAACTCTCATATCACTGATAAGTTTACATGAATTCCTTCTGCAAATCTTTGTGTGGCAATTAAAGGGAAAATTGTACAATATTTATTTTGGGATACTCTAGTCCCGTTTAGACTTTAGAAAATATCTTGTGCTATTCTAGATGTGGAAATATACATTCCACAAATTTTAATGGAAACCCTTAATTAAAGCTAGAATGGCCAAAACATTAAGCCCAGTCATATTAGAATTGCATGCAAAATTGCAACAAGCAAGGGAAAGAGCAAGTAGACTGTGTGTTCCAATTCTGATTAAGGTTGTTCTGAAGAACAATTTGCAAAATTATACATTTACAAACTAACTGCCACACAGTTCAGTAATCTTTGATTACTATGTAGAGCTGGTTGATAACTTTTTGATAAAATTTTCTTTGTTGGAAAATATTGATTCATAAAAATTGGAACTGTTTGAGACGTACTGGGCTCAAGGAAACTATGTCACGAGAGGTTTCTCAGGTTCTGGATGGAATTTCTGGTCAAAATAAGAGCAACTGGCCCCTGAAGAGCCTGGAAACTAGGGCAGTCATTTGGAATGTGGGAGAGTCAGGCTCAAGTCCTGTTCTACCTGATTTGGAGCAGGTACTTGAACCCAGGTGTCCCAGGTTCCAGGTGAGTGCCCCTAGTCACTGGGCTGTAGGGTCAATTTCTCTCTCTCTCTGACCCAATTAATATTTATTTATACAAAGTGGAACAGCTCAAACAGGAAAGAGATCTGAGTTCAAGCCTCTGCTCAGGATCAATCTCTCCTGTTTGAGTTGTTCCATTTTGTATAAATAAATATCCGTTTGGTCCGAGGAGGATGGGGGAGAGGGGAAAAAAAACAAAAGTATGGCTATTGCCTTCTCCCACTCTGTGGGCCTGTCTGATAACTTGAATAGTTTTCCAGCTCCTAAGGAACAGTGTTACTGTTAAATGGAATCTACAATTGATGGGAGAGAAGCTGTCCACCAGAGATCTTAGAGTAGAAATCTCAGCTATCTATCGGTGGGGCACTACTTCTTTACCATACCTGACTTGAACACAACTTGTTTCCAGTACATGAATGAAAAGGTTGACAATCTAGGCGGGACAAAATGTCCAACTACACAAGCATTTATCTCTGGGAGACTGAGAACGATGCCTCTGTAATAAAGAAAAACTGTGGTTAGAAACTCCGGTTGACCATAGAAGAAAATATTTTGTTCAATTTTTCCTCAGTTTTCAGTTTTCCTATTTTGTCCTTTTTTATAATCCCAGTATGTAAAAATCTAAACGCTAGAATTGTGTTTTTTAAAGAAGCTGGCATCATTACTTTCCCATCCACAAGGCGATTGCTGTGGAAATTAATTGTAGGACTTAATTTTTATACCCTTGTAATGATCAAAAAGCTATTCTGTTACATTTCTCATCTCTGCTAGAGATGTTGTAATGGACACCTTTCCTATATTTTGAGGATATAATAAGACACAAACTTGTGGACACACGCAACATGAAATATATATTAATATTCAGTTTGACAAAAATCCAATTTGTTATATTTTAGGGGAGACACCTGGAACAGTGGTCAGCCACAAAGAAAGATCCATGTTCAGGATGTTAACTACCACAGCATGGAAATGTATAACGCTACTTTGGCGTTCAAGGGGAAAATCCATTAATATGTGCTTAAAGAAATTGCAAGAGGTCCAAGACATGGAGTTTATTACTGCACGAATAAGACAAGCACAAGATATTTTTCTGGAGAGATGTGATATGATAAGTACTTTGTGGTGATATGGTGAAATAACTAGCTTATTTAAGAAAAATAATTGAGACAAGGAACTAACTAGAACAGTTATTTCCTTGATCTAATATAAAGCTAAATAAATAAACAAACAAGTATAAACAATATATAGCAAAAGTAAAACTTAATAATGAACAATCATTAGTAGTTTGTCTGGACTCTCCAGCAAAAGTATCTCTGGGTCTTGACTAGGGTTTTTCTTTTGCACAATATAAATTAATTTTAGTTCTGTATGGATTTTGGGATTGTCAGTTTATTAACCATAAGCTATGTAATACATGCTTCTTTTGTTTCTCATGTCTGATAGCTGGACTGTCATGTTCTCCCTATTTTTCTGCAACCAGACAATTGACTTGAATTCCTTGAAGTTTCTACCTTCCATTGATGTAATATATGTAGTCTGTTTCCCTATAAGGGCCTGATTCTATAAACCCTTACGTGAATAACACTTACATGAGAAATGTTAAATACATAAGAGTTTCAAGGATCACATCATAAGATTGAAAATTCCTTGGAGCTAGAACTGTTTCTTTCTCCTTTAGTCTGCCAAGTCATACTACTGGTACTCAGTTATTAATAGACAATGGGAATGATATGCTGTTATTAGTTAAGGTTTTTAAACATTATATTATGTTTCTCCTTTCTGCTATTTGAGTATTCAATAAATTTAAGTTGAAAAAGTATTTTGTATTTATTTCAGACAAATATGAATATTTCCAGTCCATTGGCACAGATGATTTCTTTTTATTCCCTGAGGTCTTTTGTTTGTGCAATGTTATAAATAATACAAAAACTTTGAGATGGGGAAGAACAGATTTGAAAAGTTTTATGTATTGTAATTCATATACTTACCATTATTTGAGCTAAAAATACATCCTTAGCCATGATTTGAGATTAAAGGAACTTTTAATATTTTCAGAGTAATATCACAGTGAAGCTAGGGTTTTTTTAGGCCCAACAAAGTCAAGCCAAGTTTTGGCCTAACATCTGCTTTTCATGTTGACTTCAAATGGCTTGCTCAGCGCTTCTGTAAAATCAGGGTGCTTTCATGTAGGTGCCTACCTTTAGACACCCAAGTTCAAAAATGTTAGCTCAGGTATGGCATTATAAATAATGTTGTGTTTTATATAGTTTTATCATTGCTGAAATGACATACTGAATTCTTTTTGCTAGCAACTTGTGAAGTTGACTTTCAAAGAAACAGTGTACATTCTTTATACTTTACATGCACAAAAAGAACATTTATAATGAAATATCAACAACATTAAGGCTTCATGAATGTAATCCTGAGATATGCCAATTCTATGCAATATTTAAAAAAAAAAGTTTAAATTCACTAAGTGTTATGTAAACTGGGATTCCTTGTTTATGTTATGTTTTTTTGCATGTTGGATTTAACTATGATTGTTTTACTTTCATTTCCCTCAAGATTAAAACAAACTGCTAAATAAATTAATGTGGTTTTTTTTGTTTGTTTGTTTTGTTTTCTAACTTCTATCTAACCCAGTGGTAACTATTGTGGCTAATGTTGCATGATTGAAGCCAAAAACATTGACTGTCTTTATGTGGCAGTACAAATAAAGTTGCTATGAAAACTTCTGCTTTAAAATAAAAATGTTCTTTTATCAGATGAATTGCAGGGTGCACAATCAGAAACAGAGACTAAACAAGAAATTCAGCAGCTGCACAAGGAACTGATTGAAGCCCAAGAGCTAGCTAGAACAAGTAAACAAAAATGCTTTGAACTTCAAGGTGAGACAGAGATAAACAAAATTTGAATGACTGTCCTGCAGAATCAAATTTAAGTGCAAATCCGAGTAATTGTCCTTAAGTAAATATATCAGTTAATCTTAAAAGGGGATGCTTAAACCAATTTTGTCTAATACAGTAAATATTTTGTTTTACTGCCCATATGTAGAAAAAGGCAGGTGTCTCTAGCTTATAAGTAATCTTTTATACAAAACCCAAATTTTGGGCCTAAATTGACATGACAGTCTCCTTTGAGCAGTACCACACCTTTAAGTGAGTTAATGAAATGCAAAATTTATTTATCTGTGTGTATTCATTGATTCATCTATTTTAAGTGGATAATAAAGGTAGTTAAATGAGTTCAGTGATAGCTAGATCATTTTTTAGACTCCCCATCCATACTTCCTGTTATAATCGTATCAGTGCAAATAACAAAAGTGTTGGTTTGCTTTTGCAGAAAACTATGTAATGTAGCTCAAACTCATTGTAATAAACATTCTTTTAGGAAATCTCTACAAATTTCTTTCTATATGCTTCCCCCGACACACAATACAGTTGCATTTCCAAGACAAAATGACTGGCAATATTAATTGTTTACAACTTAAATTAATTATACTACTACCAAAAATCATTTAAAAGTATTAACTTTTTATTAAACTACTTACATGTGTATTAGCTTTGATGATTTGTGAAATAATCTGATTATCTTAATCTTTCAAACTCAATTTTTGGGAAAATAATTTGACTTTGAGATTAACTGTTAAACTATACAGCTGAACATTTTTTTAAATTTTTTAACTAATTACAACTTCAGGCACATTTCTACTTTCATTTATAGCACTACTGGAAGAAGAGAGAAAAGCATACCGGCTGCAGGTTGAGGAGTCCACCAAGCAAATACAGTTTCTGCAAGGTATGAAATAATTGATTTTTCTCTTCATTCTTTATACCTCAGGCATAAAAGAAAATACTTGAGTCACTTTTGGTGGCATTGGGTAACTTTTTATAAAAGGAAATAATTATCTATGAATCTTAGTCTAATTTCTCTTGTTGAGAGTTGAACTGTGTCAATTTATGCTTCTCAGTGATTCATACACTTCTGATTCATTGTATTTTCTAGGTTTTAGCAGGAAATAATCTCTAGTGTACATTTTTTCTCTCTCCCTTTCACCTTTAGATTCTCCAAAAAGGCCTGCTGGAGAATCTTACATTGTCTTTTGACAGGCATTCTGAACTTGACAGGCATGCTCAATTCTTAGTGATTTAGGTTTTATGCCCTGGTCAGCTTCTTTCCTTATTGGTAAAACTTCCCTAAATAAGTTCTTCTGTCCATTCCAAAGTAACTTCCAAATTCAGAATCTGAAACAATAAAAATGTTAGTGGAACCACTACCTATACTTTTATGAAGGAATGGCATTGCTAGCTGTTTCCACCTGAGGTAAATAAGCAAACCATGAGTTTTCCAGCCCAAAACAGATAAAGCAAAATGGAATCCAATGCTTACATCACTCTTGCATTCACACTTGTGGATCTGGAAGCAACCATCACCAAACTAAGGAAGAACAACTTCTATGAGAAGAAAAATAGCTACAGCAAATGAGTTTACAGGTGATAATTTCAGTAATATACCACTCACACTGAAAAGTGTATAGAGTCCTGCATATGCCTTCCAGCAAAAATATGTAGTCCTTTCCCAGGATAATGTCCTCCTGCAGAAAAATCTGAGGCATAATCTGATTTAAGCTGGCTGCTCTGTTAACAACCTAGCCGAAAACTGTCTCCAACCAAACAAAGCAGTAGCAAAAGTGGGAAATCTGATTCTGGAGGAGGAGAAATCTCAACAAGGATCCCTCAAATTGTTTCTTTACTATTATTTTGTAGAGTGGGGAAGGTTTGCCACTGGCAAAAAATAAGCCACAGAGCCTGTCCACAAACCTGGCAGACCCACACTGAGGCCCTGTGTCTCTGCTCTAACTCTTTTCTTCTGCTATCTCCCTAGCTCCTTGCCGGTTATGCTTTACAGTGAACTCCTGGAAGATGTTCTAGTATATTTTCTAGGAGATCTGTATGGGTTAGGAGAGTGGACAGTGGTCAGACTCATCACACCTCTGGCCCACCACTCTTCCTTGACCTGCATCTGTGATGTCCAGAGAAGAGTGGGGGGTGGGAAGGGGTAGTGCCCCAGAAGCAGCTGAATCCCTACCTCCACAAGAGTAGTTCTCCCTCCATCCATGGATAGGAAGAGTAGGGAGACTGTAAGGGCCCATGTAATTAGTCACTGTACAATTAAAGGGTTCAGATCAGATGAGGTAATTGCAGACCAGGGACTTGAACCTGGATCTCATAGGTGAGTACCCTAGCCACTGGGATATTGGCTATTCTGGTGTTGGACAGGGGGTATTTCTGACTCATTCTTACTTAGACCAGAAAATCCATCCTGGACCGGAGAAACCATTCCCATCCAAAATTTAATCCCAACTATGAAGTTAAATCTGGAACTGAGGTGCTAGAGGTGTTATTATTAATCTACTTAGAATATAGTGCTAACAGAGATAAATCACCACTTGTACTTTTTTAAGAGTATAATATTTGCGAATGTAACTATTTGAATCACGTTTTTATTTTTTAATTCCATTGAGCTTCAGTTGGTTAAGGAAGGAGTTTTTTCCCTCTAGGCTTTCTTCAAATGTAATAAATATAGCTTAGAAAAAATCTATACTGTACATGTACACATTCCTTTCTAGCCCAGCTGCATAGGTTGCAGGAAGATATTGAGAATCTTCGTGAGGAAAAGGAGAATGAAATTTCAAGCACTCGAGATGAATTGCTAAGTGCTCAAGATGAGATTCTGCTACTTCAACAAGGGGCAGAAAAAGCTGCATCAGAACGAGACACTGATATTGCTGCTTTGCAAGAAGAGCTGCAGGAGGTGCGGGCTGAACTTGAACGCTGGCGGAAAGAAGCCTCAGAATACGAAAAAGAAATTGGCAATCTTCAAGCCAGTTTCCAGCTGCGATGTCAGCAGTGTGAGGATCAGCAGAGAGAGGAAGCTACTCGTTTACAAGGTAAGAAAGTCACGGCTCATCCTGATGGGAACTGTCACAATCACTTTGAGATGTCTGAATGGTAGATATTTAGAATTAAATTACTCAGGCCAATATTATTCTGTATTTTCTTTACTATCAAAATCCATAGTGTAAACAAACAAATCTGAAATTTAACTAGAAACTTTGCATGAATACACTACAGAATAATTCTACACTGCTTTCTGTCACTTAAATAGCACTTTAAATTTTGTCTAATTATTCCTATAAGATATTAGTTATAAACTTAGCTATGCTTTTCATTGAAATAAGAGGATAGTGGCACTAGCTGAAAAGCATGGCAAACGCCACATATTATAGGAATATACATTACCACAGGAGTTGCAAAGTACTCAGCAAACCTCTGTAGCTGTAATCTTCTAGACATTTGGCTAAGAGGCCTGGAGGACCCACTGGCTTCCAGTTCACTTCTGCTGCCAGTTCAAGGAATCGATCATTTCAGTGCAGTCTATCAAGACTATTGCATTCATATTCGGCAATACAGTTGCAAACCATGATCATGTGAGAGCAGGCAACAAGGCGTTTCTCAGAGGAGGGAATCCAGCTAGGGAACAAATTCCCAGGAGAGAGAAAACTAATCTGGAGTCTGGCACCTTTAGGGCATACTTCAAGATCTACCTCTTTCACAAAAGCTTTTCCAAGTAACCAGAGTGACACAACTACTTCTCCCAACCAATCTCTCTCACTTTGATCAAAGAAAAAGTAAGAGAGCTAGAGACACCAGAAGTTCAGTAGGGAACTTGTTGTGCCAATCTGCTAACCTGCGAGGTGCTCAGATACTACAATGATGGACACCACCAATACAAAAACAATATAGATGATGAATGGAATTGCACCTTACAGAACTGCACTCCAATAGCATCTTCCAGTGTCAACCCCAATTCTGGTGTTTATCTTGAACCTATGTTAGAGGAAAGAGTGATACAAACTTCCCATACTGACATCTACATTAAGAATTTCAAGGAGCTCAGGATACAGATTACAATATACAATAAGAGCAATATAAATTATACTTGTACTGAAATTTCTTCAGTGGTGTGTAGATGGAAGTTGGTACATACACAAGATTTAGAACTCTGCATTAAGTACGCTTTGTGAAGGCCTCTGAGGTATGTCTACACTGCAATTAAAAACCTATGACTGGCCCATGCCAGCTGACTCAGGCTCGAGCTGCGAGGTTGTTTATTTGCAGTATAGATGTCTAGGCCTGGGCTGCAATTCAACAGCTCCGCAGCCCAAGTCAGCTGGCATGGGCCAGCCATGGGTGTCTAATTGCAGTATAGACTTACCCTGAGAGAGCTTTGCCTAATCCAGTCTCTTGTCACTGCATCCCCAAGATTTTCTCTACTAGTTGCACTGGTTGCTGATTTTCACAGATTTGATTTCAAGTTTCCAGTGTTTGCTTTGTTTGCTTTGAATGCTGTGTTACGTGGCTCTAGGACATGTATGGCATCTAGTAACTTCTGATTCTCCTGAACTCTACTAGTGCTAATCATTTTGTAGTTAGATGTCAGTGGCTGGAAAAGCAGATGCTTCAAATGAACTTTTCCATAACTTCTTCAATTTTCAAATTCTAGTAATAGACCTCTAAAGACTTTTTTTTTTTTTTTTTTACAAGTAATAGCCACTATTTCTTAGTGCTGCTAAATGGCAGTTCTGCAGAAAAGGACCTGGGGATTACAATGGACAAGAAGCTGGATATGAGTCAGCAGTGTGCCCTTGTTACCAAGAAGACTAACGGCCTATTGGGCTGCATTAGTAGGAGCCTTGCCAGCAGATCGAGGGAAGTGACTATTCCCCTCTATTCGGCACTGGTCAGGTCACATCTGGAGTATTGCATCCAGTTTTGGGCCCCCCACTACAGAACGGATGCGAACAAATTCAAGAGAGTCCAGTGGAGAGCAACAAAAAGTATTAGGGGGCTGGGGCACATGATTTATGAGGAGAGGCTGAGGGAACTGGGCTTATTTAGTCTGCAGAAGAGACGAGAGGAGGAGGATTTGATAGCAGCCTTCAACTAGCTGAAGGGGGGTTCCAGAGAGCATGGAGCTAGGCTGTTCTCAGTAGTGGCAGATGACAGAACAAGGAGCAGTGGTCTCAAGTTGCAGTGGGGGAGGTCTAGGTTGGATATTAGGAAAAAGTATTTCACTAGGAGGGTGGTGAAGCACTGGAATGGGTTACCTAGGGAGGTGATGGAATCTCCATCCTTGAAGGTTTTAAGGCCCAGCTTGACAAAGCCCTGGCTGGGATGATTTAGTTGGGGTTGGTCCTGCTTTGAGCAGGGGATTGGACTAGATGACCTCCTGAGGTCTCTTCCAACCCTAATCTTCTGCGATTCTAATCTAAGTGTTTAAGTGTCTCAAACTATTAATGTTGGCTTATAATTTGATATATGATATATACTAGTTCTGTGCTACAAAATTTATATAACATAATAATCAACTTGACAAGTTACAGTTTTTACAAATCCTCTCAGATTTTTCCTTGTTACTTTTTGAGGGCACATGAAACATTATTGCTTTGACTGTTTTACTCAGAGTAACTTTACATTGTTTACAGGTGAACTTGAAAAGTTGAGAAAGGAGTGGAGTGATCTAGAAGCTGAATGCCTCTCCTTAAAGAATGAGAATACTTTGCTTGCATCTGAACTTCAGCGACAAGAGAAGGAGCTTCATAGGTAAGAGCTACTGACTCTAAAGGTTACAAATGGCCTTAGCTCAAAAGGTTTCTATAACAGCTAAAAAGGACTTTAAAAATTAGGGGCCAATTATGTTTTTTGTTTTGTTTTTTAAATAGCTTGTACACAAGAGAACTGGAATGTATCTTATGCATTTTATTAACTTTTGATTTACAGTTAGTTTTGATCAAAGAACAGTTCACATATACAATTAGTTACATTTACACATTTTGTACTCAATTTTTTTAAATATTTGTATATTACTAATGAACATTAAATATGCTTCAGATGACACATCTTATTTTAAATTAAATTTTGCCTCTTTAATAGGGACTTGGGAATATGCATTCTAACATTGGTTAAACTTAGTAAAAGTTGTCTTCCTTTACTGCCCAAAAGAGAAAAATACGTATAAAAACTTGGATTAGAAAATGCTTAACATTTGGAGCTTGCAAATAACATTGAAATAGGATTGCAGGATCCTCTATTCTGTCACATCACTAATGTTCATGGTTAAGGCTACGATTTTGTCACAGAGGTCGCAGAAGTCACGGAATCCATGATTTCCAAAGACCTCCATGACTTCAGCCCCATCAGCTGGGAGCTGCAAGGTCCTGCCGCCTCCCACAGCGGCAGAGAGCTGCGAAGTACCCCCACCACCTGAGGCAGCAGGCCCCAAAGCTCCCAGCCACAGGCAAGGGGGGTACCCAGCAGCTCCTGGCTGCTGTGGGGGACGGGGACTCCCACCGCCGCTATGGTGGGGACAGGCAGGCCCCCACAGCTCCCCACTCCGGTGGTGACAGGGGGATTCCTGCAGCTCCCTGCCACTGGGGAGAGGGCAGGGGGACCCCGGAGCTCTGAGCCCCCACGAGTGGTGAGGGCCCCAGGACTCCCAGCCATCTCACTGTCCCTTCCCATTTTATCATGGATATTTTTAGTAAAAGTCAGGGACAGGTCACAGGCTTCTGTGAATGTTTCTTTATTGCCTGTGACCTGTCTGTGACTTTTACTAAGAATATCCATGACAAAATCTTAGCCTTAGTCATGGTAGACTTCACTGAAGTGATACTGTGTTGTAAGATATATTTCATTGAAAGTGTTATGGCAATTAATAAAGATAAATCTCCCAGTCATACAACAAGTACATACTTCACAGGTATCTTTTTTTGAGTGACAGGATTATTCAGAATGTTTTGATCTTGTAGTTCCTTCATTCTTGAGTCATTTTACCTTACTGCTAAAGAATGCCTAAAACATCCAGCTTACACGGTAGTAGTTTGTCCATTTTATCCCCTCTTCCTCCATTATCCCCTTTGTCTTCACTTTTGGAATCTTGTGTCTTGATAATTCATCTAGAATACAGTACTGGGACAATAACCTGTTTTTCTTCAAGTAGTATCCACATCGGTGCTCCGCTTCAGGTGCCCATGCACCTCTTGAGTCCTTGATCGGAGATGGTCCATTAGCAGTGTCCGTTTGACCAGCCTATGAGCATTATGCTTCCTCGTGCTGGACACCAAGGCTATATAGGGGTGTGTGGGAGAACTATCTTCAGTTCCTTCTCAACCACCTTGGCCTGAGACAGAGCCTTAGCATGTCCACTTTGAGCATGTCTCAGCTGTTCTATTTTTCTAGAGTTGTTTAAGATTAGTTAATTGTTAGTAATAGTTAAAGAAAAGCAGTAAGAGGATTGTTTTACTTCTCTCTTTCTCCTCTGAGAGACTGATTTTTCCTGGCAGCGCATATGTGGCTCAGTGGGTTTCAAACACTTCCTCTCCTGCCAGGAGGCTATACCTGTGAGCAACAGCCACGCTAAGTGAGTCGATTACTTTGGGGAGTCTCACATCTCCCAGAAGAGCAACTTCTGCTTTGGCCCTCAAGTCCAGGGCAAGGAAAAAGAGGGAGATTAAACTGAGATTGCTGATGATAGAGTGCTCCCTTTGACCAGCTTTTGAGTCGGGTCAGGAGACTCCTCCCCCACCCATAAATCTGCTCTGAACAGATCCGGTGTCCCTTAAACCTCGGCGCAGGCTTCCCCTAAGAAGTGGAAGACTTTGGAGGCTTGAGGGAAGCCTTTCAAAAAAGAGAAATGTGGACTCTCATCTTAAGGAACCAGCTCCAAAAAACCCCCATGTCCCTTGTGACATCTACAGCCTTCAAATCTTAGACCTCTTGACTCTATACCATTCAGTCGAAGGACTCCTCCCTCAAAACCGGTGGGGCTGGAAAGTCCTGGAGCTCAAAGGAGAGGCACATCCTTGGTACCCTCTACTAGGGATGAGGAGGGCAAGTATGAGCACTCTGGACTGGCACCATCAAGCACAGCCCTGCCGTTGGCACCAATGCTCTTGGTACTACGCAAGCAGCAGTGCCAAGGCATCATTGGCATCTACATTGGTACGCCCACCATCAAGCGTGATGTGATATTGTCCTCGGCTACTGCATTGCTAGTGAACCCCTACTCAATACCACAAAAGTTCAGATACACAAAGGACCTGTCTGTAATGAAGGAACCAGAGTCCCTGTTTCTCATGGGTATTGAGCACCTCTTGGTACCAAGACCCTGATCTCTGGACCACCATCCTCCAGTAACGCATAACTTTCCACCATTTTCTGCCGGTGCCCCTCCATTGGATAATAGTGAGGAGGATGAAGGAGACTTCCAGGAGGTCTCTTCTGTTTCTGTTCAGGGTTCTTCAACATATTCCTTCAGGAATCCATTCTTTGACAGTCACAGGGAAGATTGCACTCATCATTAAGGGTGGTGGAACCAACCCTGAATGCCACCCCACACCTGTGTGGGGCGCCCCAAGTGACCGGACTGGGACCCCTGAGCTGCTTATCAGCAGCAATTCACCAGACTACTGGTACCATCTCATAGGGTACTAGAGCTGTACAGCCCATTCCTCCCCAAACAGCTCTCCCCCACCCCCCGCCACACACAGGAGGAGACATTTGAGGAGCCGAAGGCTAGGGCACATAGAGGCCACCCCTCCAATACCTATTTTATCCTTGTTATGCCTCTACCACCATCCCTGGCCGACCATTTTCGGCAATTTCAAGATCTCATAAAGGGGGTTGTGGATGCTCTTCAAATTCCATTTGAAGAAGTCAAGGACTCAGCAGAAACTGTTGGATATCCTGCAGTCAGCAACATCCTCCAGGGTGGTAGTACCCATTAACGAGGTGCTCTGAGATCCAGCCAACACTGTGCGACGGACACCTGCCACTATTCACAATTGGGATGAAGAGCCCACTTCAATGCCCTTATGACTCAGGGCAGTGGACAATTCAGAAAACCAGTCTCCAGATCAGTCTTGGCTCTGAGGAACACTGCTTTCATTTCATACTCCTCATTAGGGACATATCAATCAGGGTCATGACTGACAACTTATCCTGCATGTTTTATGTCAACAAGCAGTGAGGAGAAAGATCTGTCTCCTTGTTCATTAAAGCCATGAAATTATGGAACTGGTGTATAGCTCATCAAATCCAAATTTCAGCAGTCCACCCTCCCAGGTATCCAGAACACCACAGCCATGTCCTCAGCAGATTCTTCTCACAGGACTATGAATGGCAGTTAGACTCTCAAGAGTTCTCCACAGCATATTGAAAAGATGGAGACCTGCTAAAGGTGGATCTCCTCACCATCTGCAGGAACAAGAGGTGCCCTTTTTTTCTACTTGAGGGGGAGAAGTCTTTCTTCTGTCTTGGAAGAAAGGTCTGTTCTCTGCATTTTCCCCAACACTGCTGCTACTAAGGGTGATGGACAAAATCAGACAGGACCAGAGTTACCCTTATAGTGCCAGTCAAGTCGAGACAAGTTTGGTATCCTTACCAGCTCCACCTTTGTGTCTAACCGTCTAATTCAAGCCCAACCACTTCTCATGTCCTCTCGTAGGATGTGGGTCATGTGCTTCACACCATTGTAGGAGTTCTCCACCTCAGAGCGTGATTCCTTGATGGTTCCTGGAGTTAGAATCCTCTTGCTTTACGGAAGTACAACAGATGTTACTGACTAGTAGAAAGAGGTCAACCCAAACTACTTACCTGCAGAAATGGAAGAGATTTTTCCTTTGGTGGTGGTGGTGGTAGTGGTGCTGCCTCCTGCCTGAATTTGTGCCACTTTGTCATTCTGTATTACTTGTTGAATCTGAAGAAAGTTAGTCTGATTAAGGCCCATTTGGCTGCAATATCAGCCTTTCATCGTCCAGTAGAAGAATGCTCCATTTTTTGCTCACCTGGTATCATCTAGGTTTATTGAGAGTTTGGGGAATCTCTGCTCCAGATTCAAGTCCCCACCAAACCTAGAACCTAAACTTGGGCCTTAGTTACCTTGAGACCTCCATTTGAATCTATGGCAACCTGTTCTATGCTCCATTTAACTATGAAGATGGCCTTTTTAGTAGCCATCATGTTGACCTGCAGGATTGGGGAGATGGGAGCAGTTATTGCACAAAGTGAGTAACCTCTTCTTCTTTTAGACTTGAATTTTTACCATGTAGCTACCCTTTTATATTTGTGTTATCAGTGCCATAAGTTCTAGTTGTAGTTACCAATGGAAGTTCCCTGCAGTGGAGCATTCCAAAAAAGGATGAGTCATTGTTTTAGGCAAACTGAAGCCAAATCTTATACATGAATCTCCCTTCATTCTACTTCTGCTCCCATTTTCTCTAACTCCTGACATTTTCCCTCTTCTCTCCTACCCCACGTTTCTACTGTATCCAGTCTGACACCACCACACCTCCCCATTACAGTTTCCCATATAACAATATCTAGTCCTGTGATATATTCCCAGCAACCCTCTACTGCCAGTCCAGGCCACGAGTGGTATAGTCTCACTGAGGATGTGCACCAGTCTTTTTCCCCACAGTATCTTACTTCATCCTGACTAGGTAAAAATATAGCACAGTCCAATTTTCTAAAAGTAGTTGCAGTGGTCTGTGCACATAAATATGTAATCACTTTTTCACTTGTATTTCTTCACATAAAATGTTCATGCTCAAATCTGGGGGGACGCAGATGATCTCTGTTTCTATTTAAAAAAAAAAAAAAAAAAAGCCAATGGTTTCTAAAAGAGTGGTTCATATTTCTATTGCTTATATTTTATAGGCACAAATTACAATTGCTTAACTTAAATACTTAGTATTTAATTATTAATTTACAGATTTTTACATTAATAAAGTACAAAACTTTATGAAATAACTAGATTTTCATGAAGACAATTATATTTTCTATTTTAGAATATTCAAAATATTTAATTGTTACTGATAAGCTAGAATAAACTAAATTGAAGTAGATATATGTACATTATGCATACTGTAACTATCTCCTTGAGATGCACTGTTCTTGTGAGTTAGTTTCTACTCAAAGTATTTGTAATTATTTTCTGTGTATAAATAGATATTCCAAAAAATATTAATCCTTGGCCAAAATTGCTTTGTAAAAGTTTGTCAAGTTCTTAGGGATAAAAAGTTCTTTATAAATCATGTAAATGTTTTATTTTAAAATGTGAAGTATGAATTGAATATTGTTTTGCAGCTCTCAGAAACAGAGTTTAGCGCTAACCAGTGATCTAAGTGTTCTTGAAATGACCCGAAAGCAACTTGAAAATCAAGTGGGATCTTTGAAGGAACAACATCAACGCGATGCAGCTAGTCTAAAAACTCTACTCAGTGAAGCTGAGAATCAAGCAAAGGATATTCAGAAAGAGGTAAAAGGAAAGACATTAATTCCTATTATGATTTGATCCTATGACCAGCAACTGATATTTATGCTAGCTAGATGGAAATGCAGTGAAAATAGCTATGACCTCAAAACTTCTGAAAATTGTTATTAATATAAGTGGTTCTCTGTGAGTGGGACTTAATGCACAAATGAGGAAATTTGTGAACCTAAAAGGGAAGCTCAAGTAAGTTTTGTGTGTGTGTGTGTGTGTGTGTGTGTGTGTGTGTGTGTGTGTGTGTGTGTGTGTGTGTGGTTTGGAAATTTTCTAAATGTTTGCTTTTGCAGGCAAAGTGCACTGGTTTTTATGCTGTTCATGGGCAGCTTTCACTTATGACTACCATTGAGATGGCAGATAGGCAGTCATATTATTGACCACAGCATTAAATTCTCAGTAACCTGTATAAATAGGTATTAACTGTTCTGAGACAATGCGTGTACTATATTAGACACACCCATTTTTCCTAAGCATTAGGAATTCACATCCTCTGCAAAGATGAGTGTCCTTCCTATTTAATAGAGCCTTGCTTGGATCCTCAGGACTTTTGAAGGTGATTAAGAAGTGCATATGACAAAGTTAGAACCCTTCAAATGAGGCTGCTGAAGCACATACTTTATGGGGGACAAAAAGCTGCAATAGTTAGTTCCTTTCCTCATGAACACAATTAGAGAAGCTTTATCCAGCCACTGGTGGATTTTTCATTATCCTTTTTGTAATCCTTTTCCTTGCTTTGTCATAAATTAATCACTATAATGTTATATACCATTTTCATATTTCAGAAAAAATGTAAATTAATGTTGTTAACATATAACTTTATAACTATAGAAGTTCTATATCCATAAAGGAGCAGCTACTTTTAGCTCAAATGGTAGAGAATTCTGCTTTAATGCTTAACGCAATGCTTTCTAGTCCCCCTAATGCTCTGTTGTGAGGGTTGCCTTGTAGCCTGTAAAATAATTTGAATACCTATAGACCTTGAATGATAGGGACAAGCTTCCCTTGACAGAGGAATGTTTGACACATTGTCTAAGCACTTTTAATCACACTGTTAAACAGAATACCAATTGAAATGTTTTCAACATTTTTGGATGTTTTTCTACATTTTCAAATATATTGATTTCAATTACAACACAGAATATAAAGTGTACAGTGCTCACTTTATATTATTTTTTATTACAAATATTTGCACTGTAAAAATGATCAACAAAAAGTAGTATTTTTCAGTTCACCTTATACAAGTATTGTAGTGCTGTCTCTTTATTGTGAAAGTGAAACTTACAAATGTAGATTTTTGTTGTTGTAAACTTTAAGATTAAGTTAGATTTAAGATTAAGTTAGACAAGTTTATGGAGGGAATGGTTTAATGGTAAAACATATTAGCTGAGGAATACCAAGCAATGGTAGGTAAACAGTATAATGGCTAACAAGGGTCAGGCTGGAGACTCTTGCCTACATGCTCGGGGTCTTACTGATTGCCATATTTGGGGTCGGGAAGGAATTTTCCTCCAGGGTAGATTGGCTGGGGCTCTGGAGGTTTTTCGCCTTCCTCCGCAGCATGGGGCAGGGATCTCTAGCAGGAGGGTTCTCTGCCAATTGAAGTCACTAAGACACAGGATTTGGGGACTTCATCAGCAGAGTCAAGGAAAGGGTAGGGATGGTTTTGTGGCCTGCAGCATGCAGGGGGTCAGACCAGATGATCATAATGGTCCCTTCTGACCTTAAAGTCTATGAGTCTATGAGTTCGGAGTGGGAAAGTCGACCATTGGACTCGTGTTGACGGAAGTGTGCAGGGCCATTAATTGCATCCTGCTCCAAAAGACCATGACTCTGGGCCATGTGCGTGCGTGTTACATAACTGCACTCAAAAACAAAAGAGACTACAAGTCCACTTAGTCCTACTTCTTGTGCAGCCAGTCGCTCAGACAAACAAATTTGTTTACATTTGTGGGAGATAATGCTGCCCGCTTATTATTTACAATGTCACCAGAAAGGGAGAACAGGCGTTCGCATGGCACTTTTGTAGCCGGAATTGCAAGTTATTTACATGCCAGATATGCTAAACATTAGTATGCCCCTTCATGCTTCGGCCACCATTCCAGAGGACATGCTTCCATACTGATGATGCTCATTTAAAAAAAATGCATTAATTAAATTTGTGACTGAACTCCTTGGGGGGAGAATTACATGTCGCCTGCTCTGTTTTGCCCACATTCTGCCATATATTTCATGTTATAGCAGTCTTGGATGATGACTCAGCACATGTTGTTCATTTTAAGAACACTTTCACTGCAGATTTGACAAAACACAAAGATGGTACAAATGTGAGATTTCTAAAGATAGCTACAGCACTCGACCCAAGGATTAAGAATCTGAAGTGTCTTCCAAAATCCGAGAGGGATGAGGTGTGGAACATGCTTTCAGAAGGGTTAAAAGAGCAACACTCAGATGCAGAAACTATAGAAGCCGAACCACCAAAAAAGAATATCAACCTTCTGCTGGTGGCATCTGACTCAGATGATGAAAATGAACATGCATCAGTTTGCACTGCTTTGGATCTTTATCAAGCAGAACCAGTTATTGGAATGAACGCATGTCCTCTGGAATGATGGTTGAAGCATGAAGGGACATACGAATCTTTAGTAAATCTGGCACGTAAATATCTTGCATTGCTGGCTACAACAGTGCCATGCGAACACCTGTTCTTACTTTCAGGTGACATTGTAAACAAGAAGCGGGCAGCATAATCACGCAATTAATCGTGATTAATTTTTTTAATCGCTTGACAGCCCTAATTATTGTCCCTCTTGATTAAGGAGGGATACTGTAAGCACATTGTGTTTGGTGTGGCACATAAGTTGAATATGTTCAGGCGCTGCTGTCAATGTAGTTGGCCACCAGCACACTGTAGTTTCACATGACACACCATAGTGAATTCATCCCACTTTAGAAGTACATAATTCCTCTCCTCCCCCACTTATGAAAATATTTTTGTTTGTCTGTGTTAATAAATGATAAACTCCAGAATTACTGGACTATCTCAGAAAATCCTGGGCAACTAAAATCATTCTAATGAAGAATCACTGCTGATTATATCACAAAGCAGTGTCTGATCTGGTTAGCAAATAGACGGGAAACCTACAAGGAAAACTGAGTGTTCTAGGAAGTAGATTGAGTTATTTAGTAGGAGAAATACTTCTTTGAGTCTGTTCTGAACTAATGCCCTGGTATGTCCATAGGGACCATACTGTGGTTGGATGTGCTATCTTTTGAATGAAATGTAAAAGATACTGAAGTTGTTGTTAAAGTTTGCATATCATTTTATATTAATGTTAAGGGAGTGTAGCTTCAATTTCTAGGCTAAATTTAGATTTGTGGTGTTATATTCTGCCTTCTTAAATTCCCCAAGCAGTTTCATTTGGATAATGGTGGTCCTTACTTACTTTTTTAAAACGTAGTGCAGTGGTGTACACTGGTAGTCGCTGCCTTCTATCCAAGAAGAAGGCTGCTTTCCTAGTGGTAGGTGAAATAATTTCTGAATAGCATATAGCATATGTCATTAGTAAAGATGTTGGTATCATACAAGATAAGGCACTATATAAATAAGACTTTGTTCTCCTTTAGTTATACCTGCAGTAGGATGTTATGAGTCTCTTTGCTATCAAAAAGCAAAGGCATACATGCAACTAGTTCTAAGCCTTCAACACAAGGGGGAGAAATTGTAGTAAAAAGAAAACTTAGAAGACTGTTTCAGTAAGAATGGAAAAAGATTCTTTGTTGTAGTTTTTCTTTGGGATATAAGATGGTTTTAATTATCATCCAAACAGATCTCTCATCTGCTGTTTTTATATGGAACGGCTAGTTCTGACCAAATTATCTTGAAACGTGATTGATAAGGAAGGTTTTGTTTCTGAAGCTTCACTGACTTACCTTAACAGAACTTAACATCTAATGTCCAATTTAAGATGAGTCTGTAGATTGTTTTTTCTTTGCCTTTAGTATGAAAAGACACAGACTGTACTTTCAGAGCTGAAGTTGAAGTTTGAGATGACTGAGCAGGAAAAGCAATCAATCACAGATGAGCTCAAACAATGTAAAGACAACCTGAAGCTGCTACAAGAAAAAGGAAACAATGTAAGTCTGTACAAATTATGTTGGGCCTCTGTGAGGGCAAGTCTGTTGATTGTGACAACATCTGAGTGTTACATGGTAAAAACCAGATTTTCAAAAGGGAAGTGTACAAAAATCCACCTGCAATTGCATACCTAATGTGTGCTGCACTGCTGTCTTTGTACATGCAAGTAACCATTTAGATTCCTGTGTATTTGCATGCACAAACATGCAGATTGAATACACAATTGCAGTAATTGTGCACATAAATTAGGTGCATAACTGCATATACTGTTTTACCCATGTCCCTGTGCTTCTGCTCTCTTTAAAAATCTGGATTAATGACTAGCAGATGGAGCCAGGTAAAACATTTTCACTTCACACAAAAATGCAAAAAATCCTCTCTGAAAATCTTCTGTACAGAAGTCAAAAGACCTGGACACACACAAGTTTATTAAAAATAACAGGAAAAACAGATCTTTTCCAGGATATTTTCCTTCTGTGTGGTGGTCTGTTCAGTAAATGTTATCCTCTGACTGTCTCCTGGTCTTGCCCCTTAAGGACAAAGGGCCCTGATGGGCTAGTGCTACACACATTAAGAACAGTGTTCCCTCTAATTTTTCCCACCCATGTACGGAATGAATTTCGTTATGTGCACCAATATGGAGGTGGTGTATGACACATCACCTTCATATTGGTGCACATAATAAAATTCATGTGGTGGGAGGTGGGGCTGAGGTGTTTGGAGTGTGGGAGGGGGCTCAAGGCTGGGGTACAGGGTTGGGGTGCAGGGGTGTGAGGGCTCTGGCTAGGGGTGTGGGCTCTGGGGTGGGGCCAGGGATGAGGGGCAGAGGGTTGGGGTGCAGGGGGTGAGGGCTCCGGCTGGGGGTGTCAGATCTGGGGTGGGGCCAGGGATGAGGGGCTCAGGGCTGGGGCAGAGGGTTGGGGTGCAGGGGTGTGAGGGCTCCAGCTGGGGGTGCGGGCTCTGGGGTGAGGCTGGGGATGAGGGGTTTGGGGTGCAGGAGGGTGCTCAGGAGCTATGGCAGGGAGAGAGGACTCCCCCCAGCTCTCTCCCCACAGCAACACCTGGGCTCCAGGGGAGGGGCACCTCTCCCCGCTGCAGCAGCTCTGGCGCTGCGGCTGCAGGATAGGTGCTCCTCCCCCGGCCCCAGCAGGTCTGGGCTGGGGGAGAGCTGCCGCGGCTGGGTCTGGGCAGGGGGAGGGCTGGCTACAGCCAGCCCCATGCCACTCCAGCCATGCGCCGCTCCAGCCACACTACCCCAATGGGCCTGGGCTGCTCCAGCTGTGCCTGGTGCGGGCCCTGGCCACCCTGCCCTGCCCCAACCACGGCTGGACCCGATTCGGCCATGCCACCCCAGTATGTCCTGGCACAGCAGGTTGGGCTCCGGGCTATGTGGCGGGGGAGGGGCATCCCTCCTCCAGCTGCGGCAGGTCCCCAGGTGGGTTCCTTGAGTGCTTGCGCGGCACTAAATAGGCCGCTGCTGAGCTGCGCAGCTTACTGGGAACTTAGGTTGGGAAGTATAGCTCAAATGCACTACGCTTTCCAGCCTGATCTTTTCTGGAATGATCTTTTCTGTAGTAATTAATTTTAAATATATCACAGGATTGAGTGTACTGCCAGAGACAGCTTTTGGTGCCTACAAAGCACAGCGTCATTGAATGCTGCCCATGCTGTTAGAGCCAGTATAACTACCCCACTCCCCTGTAGACCTCTTAATATGCAGCAGAATTGGGAGAGGAGGAACGAAAAGGGGAGGCCACATTCACCGTCTTCTTGTTGCTTTATGTGCCGTTCGTGGTAATCTCACACCAGTTTCTTTCCTGCTTGGAATCCTTCTCCAAATTTTTAATGACAGACCACACTCTAGTGGTCCCTTTTGGCCTTAAGCACTATGAGTGAGAGGGAACAGGAAAAAGGGCCTGATTCAGCAAGGAATACAGTAATTATGTCTGCACTGCATTGTAAACCCAGGTCTGTGGCACCCACATTTGTGGACTAGGTGTTTCCAAGCCCATGCTTGAGCGACCACACTGCATTCAAAACTTTGGTTTACAATTGCTTGACCCAGGTCTCACAACCGTGCTAACACACCCATGTTGCACTATCAGACCTTCTGACTTGGATCTTTAGCTTGATCTGCGTCCAGACTGCAAAATGACAGAGCTAGGACCGAAGTCTCAACAGGTCTTGGGCTCAGACCCACCCCCCTGATTGGGTCCTAGAATTTGGGTCCTGAGTGCTTGCTGACCTGAGACAGATAGATTTATGTGTGGATGGTAGCGGGGGTTGGGCTCAAACCTGAGTCCGAGCCTGAGTTTATAATGCAGTGTAGACATCCCCTGAGTGGCTGGTGGTAAGTAGTAGACTCCTTACACTTAACCTTTTAAGAACCTAGACCTCAGGAAGCAAACTAAGTATGTCAGTGAGAAACTAGGAGGAAGGACTGAGGGGAAACAGAGAATGGGGAGGCTGGAGGAGGTCAGAATAAGATGAGCAACAGCAAAGAGTGTATGGAGGGAGGGACTCCTAAGAGGAGCCTCAATTCAACATTCATGGGGTGACATTTTTAAAACTTTGAAAATTTAGTTAATCTTGCTAGGTGACTCAAAAAATCCTGGAGCTTCCAAGGGGCTGGGAGTTTTTTCCAAGTACCACTAACCTCTTCTTGTGGCTGAAGCCATCATCTTTCACCTCACTCTTGGCTAAGATTTTTTTGGAAGAAAGGACGCCAACTGTGGAACTTCCTCCCTTTTGTGGCCTGCCAAAGCCTGAGTTTACAGATCTTCAATCATAATATTAGGGGCGCATGTTAATCAGGCGTTGGTTTGACAGGAGGACAGCAATGAGGAAACTCATTACATTTCAGGGTGGTGTGGGGAGAAAATAAAAAGGTTGTCTTGTCTTTTTGTGGGCAAGTACATTTAATGTGGTGGTTGCTTTTAATGTATGTCATGCATGTTGTATGGGTGCATGTAATGATTGCTAAAATAAAATGCAGTAGACCATTCTATGTACTATAAATGCTAGAGGAGAGAAAATTCCTTTACTCCATTTGCAAACTCATATTGGAAATCCACAGGATTTTTGTGTTCCTCTTTCTTTTGAAGGGGTGAAGAATTAATTTTAAAAAGCAATGTTATGTTCTAAATGCATAGACCTATGGAGCTACCTGTATTTTGCATGTTTGTAGTTTATTGATGATTTCCTGAGACTTTAAGTGATGGACTTATCCATGTGAATGGTGCTGACCATGTAAAGTGCTTTGATGAATTTGAAATCTTTTGGCACTGCATTGATTATTTCTACCACCATGCTTCTTGTGGGAAGATGGCACTCAGATTTACAGCACAAATGAAAATGCCTTGATTATAATTACACACAACTTGTCTATTGAATATTGCTTTGATTAAAACAAATTTAAATTAGCATAAATTCAAAGCATGTATTGCACAGGGTAGAACATCATCTAAATTTCATATATACTGACCTTTATTTGAAGTTATGCTTGAAATGCCTGTATTACTTTTTTTTTTTAAATCTATTAGTAACTTATTCTATGAAGTCTATAAACATGAGTTTAACTCATTTAGCGGACTATATGAAATCAACATGGCTTCAGCACAAAAAAGCACTAAAAAGACATCTAGCATGATCTGAACTTACTCCTGAGGTATGTGTGTGTACACACATATATAGCTAGAGAAACAGAAAAAGCAGGAGTCTTCTAAGGATAGTTTAAAAATAAACTTAGTTACCAATTCTCATCACCTATGTCAGTCACTCCTTTGAAATTGAATTAACCAATTCATGACACAGGACAGAGGTTATCCAGCCAAAGCTCAAAATAAAGAGGTGTATTAGTGTCTATTAAAACTAATTGAACAAGTTTGTGTGCAATTAAAACAAGGTATGTGTTATGTTGATGGCCTGAAATTTGTCTAGAAATACAACATTGTCACAACGTGAGATCAAGACGTAAATCCATCTTTCAGATTTTAGCAATTTGAGCTATCAGAAGCTGATGACCTGGTGGAGATTTTCATCTCCCAGAGTCCCCTGATGGATATGTACTCCATCATTGTGGTACACTTCGTTGCTAATTTGAATAATGTTGCAGTCTCATAGAAGTGTCCTGACCACAGGATTTGCATTGTGATATAACTGTAGGTTATTCATAGGAAGAGAATTTTTTCTTGTGAGCAGGAGGTTGAAAATTGTTGAGAGTGAAGAAATGGATGAAGAATCTGTAGTGCTTCTTGGACCTTCTGAATATGCAGAGTCCACTGCCTAGGGATGCCTGGATGAGGTTTCATTGTGTAAAGGAAAAGCCATGCTCAGTCTCCCATCTCTTTTTTTTTCCTTTAAAAAGGAAGACCGTAATGTGATAGATTGACATGTCAGTCTAAGCCTCATTTTGACTGAAATCCTAAATTCTAAGTGGTGGCAAAAGGCTTCCTTAGAACATTTTTCTGCTTACTTCATCTTATTTTTAAATATCCATGTTCATTTGAGTAGAGTGGTGTACTAACTTTGTATACCGAATTAGATCATGCTGTATCGTGTTAGATGTCTTTAATACATTTCAATTAAAACAAAACTCACTCTTTGACTTATTTTCCCCCATCTAAATCATCTTTACCTTATTGATTTTATAGCAAAAAATGATTTTTAATATCCCTTCCCTTCTTTAGCCTTCCATATTACAACCCGTCCCAGCCGTATTCATCGGCCTAATCCTGGCTTTCCTGTATTGGTGTTACGGCCCATTGTGGTAGAGAAAGGTACAAGCACTACTGTTCAGTCAATGTATGTTTGTCCCTGTCGCCTGTTTGTGCCATTTTTGTAAAATAGTGCATGGTGAACTGCTCACGGATATTTATTTACCTGAAGCAACCCCTTCATTTAATATGCCGTAGTGGTGATACTGTCCAGCTGAACAATCAACTAATCATTTAACATCTGTGTGGTTTCTTTGTGATATTTCTAACTATGAATTAATTCTAACCTAACCAGTTTTGAGTGTCTCTCTTCTAACTTGGTCTCAGTTTGTCTTTAGCAAAATGGGGCAAATTTTGTGAAATACTGCAGTGACAGGACCTGAAAGAAAACCTAATTACTTAATCAAATATGGAAAATGAAGAGTTTGTCTGTTTAAATTGAAATTTGGTCCTTTATTTCTTATTTGTGGATTTAGAATTTCCTCTCTGGCTTTGAACACTTTTTCACTTTTCTCACTACTGCTGTGAAGAAGGTGGAAAAAGGACAAGATGGGAATAACAAATAGGTGGTGGGTTTGCATTCTTAACTCTAAGCTTGCACTACATTTACAGTGTCTCCCAGTATGTCCTGTGTAAAATACTTGTTACCCTTGATGTAAAATAATAATAAAAATTATCTTGATAGGATCCACTTAGAACTAATATCTCAGATCTGGCTTAAACACACAGAGCAAAGAAGTTAGATTCTGTTTATTGCATAGCATAGGTCTAGCAATACTTTTGCACGAACAATATTATAAGCATCTTAATCCCTCAAAGGTTTAATAGAAGATATAATCCTAGAAGCATATTGTAACAAAGTTGGAAATACAACTAATAAAGAGACTCATGGTGACATGCCATTGTGATGACTGCGTCTCTTGGAATTCCTTGTGGTAGGCCAAATATGGTTTAACCCCGTGTCAGGATTTCCCAACAGTAAGGGTTCATGGGAAACATATTAGTGATGTTTATCAACAGGTGCTCAGGATTTATTGGAACCAAGGGGTAAACTGAGTAGTGTAAACTAGAACAAATATGATATTGAATTTTTTTTTCTCTCCACACAGAGACAATGGCCTTGGATGCCTCTGATGGCAGCTTTGGTTGCTGTAACAGCTGTGGTGCTGTACCCAGGCCTAACCAGAGCTTCTCCATGAGAACTGTTGTTGAATCCATTCACCGTCCTCCCTTTAGAAGCTGGCATCATTCACATACTGGGGAAAACCAGATTAATTCTCTTCCTTTTTACCTCTTAATACAACAAAGCTCTGCGCGAGAACAGTAGTAGGGTCATTGCTTTAAACTGTATAAAATGTATCTGTCTATAAAGAGGGAATAAAATTATGACTTCATTCTACTGTGAGCAATATTTTTGCTTACAATTTCATGTAATTTTTAAATTAGTATGTTGGGATTCTAAATACTATTATGGTGGCCTAAAGTAGGCTTCTTGGTACCAAATTATTTATAATGGGTAGGTTTGTGGATATTTTACTTTAGAATCTGATTGCCAGATTTAAAAGAAAAACACATTTCTGATTTGGATACCCATGCCAAATAACCTTACAGATACTTGGAAACAGAGGCAGTATGCTCAGTGCCTTTCAGTTTGAAATATTTTTTTACATTAATGTACCATTTTTACTTGCTGCAAGTCACTGAGCTAGTGGGAACAAGACTTAAAATAACTTCTCTTTCCAGGCCTTTTCAAGGAAACAAATATTTTGCTTCAGTAAAGATTCTGTTTTATTAATAATTTTGGGAATAAATACAATTCATTTCCAGCCTTAAAGAGAGAGAGAAGACATTGGATGGCAAACACCTGCCTAGGATATTTTGTGTTCGCGTGTGGGAATGTGTGCTTGTGTGTGTTCTTGAGTGAACTAAGGTATTTCTGGGAGCAAAATCTTGGTCATTTGATGGACATAGTGCAGTGATCCAATTTATATTACCTTTATTTCGAATGTAATTTATTAAATTTCATATATTTAAAGAGACACATTCTTTAAAATCTGAATATTTTCGCACATATCACATTTTAGCAAATTATTTTTTCAGTCATTTAATACTTTCAAAACTGAACTGGAGAAATATTTGTCTATTTAGGTAAGTTTTTATTGAAAACTTCAATATGGGAGGTGCTACAATGCATCTATGGGTAAATGAAAAAATCCAAGATAGGCAAGCTCTTGCCAAGTTAGTCATCTAACTGGTCATGTATGCATCAAGTTAATAAGCTGAGAGTGTTTACTTTTGGTAATTAGAAACTTTTGCATCAACATTACATGACACAATATGCATAATATACCTTCATACATTATTGACTTTTTGATTGGGTAACCACTGTAGTTAAACAATGAATTAAGTGTTGGCTATAGTTGTCTTGTGCAACTCAACAGTTCCGTTAAAAAAGTTTTATTAAGGTCCTATATAATATACTAAAGGATTGCAAAGTAAAATGAATTCATCTAATGGAAACTTAAGAATAGGAAGATAATCTCAGCGAAGATTTAATTGGCTTTAAAATATTTAATGGCAATCAACAGATATAGTTGAATATTTAAATAGAAGTTTAGCATATAATTTGCCTTGTGAGGTTCTGAGGGTCATTGTCCTTTAATTAAAGGTTCTATCTTAAAATACTTGGGATTTGCTAATGGGAGGATTATTAGATTTATGGAAGAATAAATCCACAAGTGACTTTTAGACTATAATATTGGGTCACCTAGTTAACATTTCATATTTTTCAGTTGCAGGAAGCCACCCAATCACAAAACACTCATATGCCAGTGGTACTCGGTACCTCTTGTATATAGATTATTGCAAATATTGTTCTGAAATGCTTTACTTCAGAATTACATTTTTTAAAGTAAATAATTGTTTTAAATCTATTTTGTAAAGGTATAATAAGTACAATAGAATTTCTCGAGTACAGATTAAACTATTTGCACTAACACACGTGATGTGCATGATTTAATAAAATAACTTTACTCTACGTATGCATGTTTGAGTTGAATCTCATTTGAAAACCGCACATCTGTGTTAAATTCATTGTGTGCTAGGTATTACTACAATGTTTGCAGCATGTTTGATAATTGAAAAGGTTTTACTTTTTCATTTCACATTCACATTGGTTTAAATTTAAATCTCTCTCCTGTCCAGGTCTAGTTTGCAGCAGAAAGGGAATGGGAGCACAATGGGTTGGGGTTTGGTTCTGTGGAAAAATCTGGAAGAGAGATTTGTTGTGTGTGTTGGAGCTTGGAGGGTGCCTATAATAGGGGTGGAAAGCTAGGGGAAAGGTGGGAGGGTGGTTATGGATAGTGCAGAGAGCCTGGGGCAGCTGTGAAAGGAGTTGATGAGGGTAGTGCAGGAGCTTGAGGCAGTCTCCCGCCTTCTCCCACTAGCTTCTCTAGTTCTGCCCTGTCCCTTTTTAACCATTTTTTCTTCCCCACCGTGCTCCATTCACCTTCCTACCATGACCGCCTCCTCCCTAGCCTCCATGCAGACCTGGTGTCGTCTGAAGGAGAAGAGAGACAGAGAGGCCACATGAAACCTGAGGATATAGTAGCTCCTGGTGGCCAGATGGCGGAACTGCAAGCAATCCTTTCCACCTTGCAGCCCAGCTAGATTTAGCATGATGGGGCGCCAAACTTGAGTATCCTCTGAGATGCCTGATCATTGGCAGCCCTCATTATTTTCACAGCACTATTTTCTTTACACAAATACAAAAATTGTGTGAGTTTTCAGTAGTCTTCAAAACATGAAACAGCTGACAATGTTAATCTAGCATGTCTATTTAAAATGAGAAAAAAGTACCTAACTTGGTGAATGTATGTTCATGTATGCATATTTATATTCACTTTATATACACAGACACTCATAATGTGTATACTTTGCATGGATATGTGTGTTCAGTATATGCATCTGTGTCCAGATATACAATACAGTATTTCCCATAGTACAGTGCTCTTCCTGGGAACTGTTAACTTATGCATGTTCAAAAGATGATCAAGAATAAATTAAGATGCATAGTTCACTCTCCTTTTAGGGAATACCTGGAAGAGGATTGGTTAGTGTCTAGGAATGTTCTGATCTCCAGGGTTTTTACAATAAAAGAGAAAGTGGATAAAAAAAATTTCCAAACACAGCCACCCGACTGAGCACAAACCTGCCTTCCCAGCTGACTGTTACTACATATGTTTACAGAATTATCTATATTACATGCACATTTACAACCCTTTTTTGAATTATGAGGCCTGAGAGTAACTGCTAACTAGCTCTGGGGATTATTACAACAAAAGATTGGGGATTTTTTTTTTTAAAAACTAACAAATCCCTGATACAATGAGAGCTTGTCAGAAGGTGATGAGCGCCCTCAACTTGCATTGAAGTTAATGATATTAGAGAGGCACTCAGCATCTTGCAGGATTGGTTCCAGAAAACTGTTTCATCAATTACACAGCCCAACTGACACATTAAAAACATGTCTCCTCTAACTACATTATATTACTCTGTTTTAACATTTTTAGTTTTCTACTGCAGTACTTATTTGATGCAAAACTTTGACTTCAGTGAGTTTTACCTGTAGAAGGACTGCAACAGTAGACCTTTGATTCACAACCTAAAGGGGAAGTATAATGAAAAGAAAATACAAGCTTTTTACCTGTACCATGTTTCTGAATTATATTAAAGTTGACTTCTCTTCTGTAATATGGTTGAAGTCTTCTTGTGATCAGATCAGTGAGCTCTTTTTAAACTTGCCAAAGGAAATTATCAGGATAACATTGGTGATAAATGAAGACTGAATTTTATGGAGCAACACAACACTTTGTAGAATTATGTCATAAAGGAAACAAGTAGTCTTATCACTGAAGAGTCAGTGCCAGGTTGATTCCTGCATGGTAGCTGGAGTCAATGTAACTATCCATCTCGACAAGTAAACTTGTGAATCCCAACTTACTTTCTGTCTTCTGACCAAATTTTCTAGAAGTGTCATCCGTAACAACTTTCACTGACCTTCACATATGCATTCTGTCTGGTTCCAGGCACTTTTAAAAAAAGCTTGGATCATCAGTGTCACTCGGACAGCTACAATACTTTGTGGGAAAGTGGCATACTTTCTGTAGTAATTTTGGAGTTACAGATATACAGGTTTGTCATTTAAAACATATACACATGCATATGCATGCACACTTTACTGTGTATGGCTATTTATGCTTTATCTTAATTTACTTTGTCTAAAACTATTTTTTCTATCTTTCTTTATATCAACTCCTCCAAGCACTTTCTCCAGCTTCAAAAGCAAAGTATTTTCTTTCAGTAGTTCTCTACCTTCATTTTCATGTAACAAAAGTGGAACTCTTACACTTTAAGGCCAGGAGGGACCATCATAATCGTGTAGTCTGACCTTTTTGGCAGATAACCTATTTTATTGGCCATCTTTCTCTAAGATTATCCATCTCTCAGTTGTTTTGTCAATTAAGAGAAACTGCTTTGTAGACTTTTAGGGACCTTTACCCCATTCCATACCACCCAAAACAAAAGAAGTGTATCCTTTTGATTTAATGTAATTCAGTTTCAATGACTTTAACCATTTTCTAGTAAAGATGGGTGGGTGTGTATTTATCATTGGGCTGTAGTTACTCTTTGGTATGACTTTTGATATGACTGACTTCAAGTGATCCTCTTTTAGTCCAGAGAGAGATGGCTGTATAGCTCTGCTCCCATGCTTCTGGAAGCAGGAATATGCAAATTAAGCTCTCCAGCCACCAATCCTGGCCCTTGGGCCAGTTATACCAGTATAGTTAAACCAACATGTAATACTAGTATAACTATCCATATGGAGACATTCAAAAGAATGGCTTTTTTGGTTTAGTGTAAACTCCTTGTGAGGCGACATAAGCTAAACTTAAAAATCAAAACAAAAAAATACCACTCATACCAGAATAAGCATCCACTCAGGGAATTATACTGGTATAGCTATCAGTTTAAATTCGCACTTTAGCTCGTAGCAATATAACTTTCCTTTACATATACAAGCCTTTACATATATCTCCAAGTCTTTCTCTAGCCTGTAGAAGAGTCGTATTGCTTGGGACAATGGCTTCTTTAGCTTCACTCTTCCCCAGGAACAGCCTCTGTTGCATTGACCTTTCCCAGAAGCACTGTCCGGTTGGTTTGAAGCATAAGTTCACTAACCTGGCATTTGGCAAGCTGCCAACGGTTGGAGCTGTGTGCATTGATTCCATAATTAGGCCTGATGTGTTGCCACTCAAAGCCAGTTCCTCTAGTCGTCCTTTCAGCCCGCAGGAGCTCTTCCAGCAGGAACCCTTCCAGGATCCTGTACTTGGGTCCATGTAGCATTATGGAGTCTGACAGAACCAGAAACTACATGGATGGGAGGGAATCACAACAGCAGGTCTGTAGGGTCAGTCAGAAGATGCAACAACTGCTTTCTCTCGCCCTCAAACCATCTACCTCAGAATCTGTTTGTGAGACTTACTATTCCCTACAACCCTTACCACATCTAGTTCCTCAGATCCAGCTGACCTTCCCTTACTAGTCCTCTTTCGGTTGTGCTTTCAGGCAGCCCCCAGAACTCTGCAGCCCCTCTTGGTGACCTCTTTTACTTTCTCTAATTGGAAATCAGATCACAGCATTAATTCTTATTTGTTTGCTAGCCCTAAAGTTTTGTGGTCCTTTCTAGCTATTCCTTAGGACCATCCTCCACTCCCTGGTCAGCTCCTGCTTTGCCCTTTAAATTTTTCCTCCCACTCAATTTTGCACGATTACTTGCAGTTTTGAGAAATTGGCTCTTTTAAAGCACTAAGTATATTACTGGTTGGTATCATATTATGTTTGTACATGAAGAAAATGGTCATGATCACTTGCATCTAGCCAACCATCCATTTTTAGTTGAGCAATCAATTCATCTTCATCTGTCAGAATGAGGTCTAATATAGAATTACCCCACTTTGGTTGCAATACTTTTTGTCTTAGAAAGTTCTCTATGATTTTTAGACTTCCAAGGTTGTTTTGTAGCCGGAAACAATTTGCCTATTAATAAAAAAGTTTAAATGTGTTCTTCCCTTAGTTTATTTATAATTATACTTTATACAGTTGCATCTTTCGTACAAATAATAAAGTATCATTAATGTGACAGCATGATAATCCTTTCACCCACATTCATTGCTAGAGCAATGCTTTGATACTTTAGGATGGGTGCAGATGCCCTTCTCTGAATGAAAGCTTGGGCCCAATGTTAGGTGGAATGCAAATATTTAGTTTAGTACCCTGGCATTAACACAGCCTGCACTTAAGTGCTTCAAATTGTTTAATAATCTCACATGCCCAGGATATCTCTCACATCTATCCAAAGGACATTTCCACCAGCACTAGGCCATCTAGTGTGATGCTGGAGCATTGGTTTAGTACTGACTCAGATGGAAGGACACCTAGTGATCACCAACACCTCTTTCTGCAGCATCAAGGTTGTTAATGAAAGTTCTCTCGTCAGGACTGGTATTTGCTTAGCTTTTGTGATCATCTAGGGATGCAGTCGGGCTCCAGTCTGTGGCACAATATGTTACATGAATCTACAGCTGGCACTCCAGCTATCTCCTTTTATTTCTGTTTCTCCCTGAAAAAAAATAAAAACTCTAAAACATGAACATAGTTAATGCATTTCAAAAGTCATGTAACTGACAGGCCTGTTTACTAAAATAATAATTATGTTGAATACAGATGTATGGTGGTTTTTCATGTTTTTTTTCTGGTAGCAGAGTCCATGCCTAGCATATATCACTCGCTTCCTCTCAAATCCCTATCTGCCAACACTAGTGCAAAATACCTTTCCTTAGGGCATGGAGGCAAAAACACGTAAATTACATAGATGATTCCCTTTAACATAGATAAGACTATACAATGGGGTGGAAGAGAGTAGCATAGCTAACTCATGCTTACTGGCTCCCTATCACCTGATATTCTACCCAGGCTAGCTGTGCATAATGTTAACTAATGGGAAAACCTGTTTCTTCATCTTGTATGTGTCTATTTCTATTGTAGAATATGATTGCAATGTAAGCATAACTGGGGATTTTTCATTCAAAATATTTTTCTATATATATACTAACTAATGGTACGGGGAGATGGGGGGGCGGGAAATGGTGGTTCTTACAGCTTCATAATGGTTCTTCCTGCACTTGCACATTTGCCTTGGTCAGATATTGCTGTGTGAGCGCTTATCTTCTTTATATAAAACATTGCATCAATGACCTATGTTCCCTACTAATTCTATTCTAGTTATCAAAACTTGTAATTGTGTAGTTTTATTTGACAGCCTGTTTACACAATTCATTTCAAAGTTGTAACTCTGTTGTTTCCCGTGGTATGCTGTGAAGTTTCAGTCCCTTCATCATATCCCAGCCAGCTTCTTTCAATTTATTATAGTAATCTCTCTAATCAGTACTTCATGGGGCAAGTCCACCCTCATAATACTCAAATGCAGTTTCTCTGAGCACATTCTTACTCCTGTGTAGAGAGAATTTTAGTAGACACTAGGGAAGCAGTGTGCTGACTATATATAGCTTCTCCTCTCAAATCTAGAGATGGGTGGTAATAAACTAAGCTCTGGTCTACGCTACAGGGTTAGGTCGAATTTAGCCGCGTTAGGTCGATTTTATAATGAATGCATCTACACAAGCAACCCCGTTCCATCGACCTAAAGGGCTCTTAAAATCGATTTCTGTACTCCTCCCCAGCGAGGGGAGTAGCACTAAAATCGACCTTGCTGGGTCGAATTTGGGGTAGTGCAGATGCAAATCAACATTATTGGTCTCCGGGAGCTAACCCAGAGTGCTCCAATGTGACTGCTCTGGACAGCACTTTCAACTCCGATGCACTAGCCAGGTACACCGGAAAAGCCCCGGGAACTTTTGAATTTCATTTCCTGTTTGGTCAGCGTGGCAAGCTCAGCAGCACAGGTGACCATGCAGTCCCCCCACAATCGCAAACGAGCTCCAGCATGGAGCGAACGGGAGACACTGGATCTGATTGCTGTATGGGGAGAAGAATCTGTGCAGGCAGAACTCTGATCAAAAAGAAGAAATGCTAATATATATGCCAAAATCGCACAGGGCCTGGTGGAGAGAGGCTACAACAGGGACACACAGCAGTGCCGCATGAAAGTCAAGGAGCTCAGGCAAGCCGACCAAAAGACAAAGGAGGCAAACAGTCACTCTGGGTCAGAGCCCCATACATGCCGCTTCTATGATCAGCTGCATGGCATTCTAGTGGGGGGACCCTACCACTATCCCACCACTGTCCATTGATAGTGTCCTTTGACCCTGCAAGGGGGGAGTCTCACGCAACATGGAGGAGGATTTTTTGGAGGAGAATGTGCAGCAGGCAAGCAGTGAATCCGTTCTCTCCGGCAGCCAGGACCTTTTCATCACCCCGGAGCCAATACCCTCTCAAGGCGAGATCCCCAACCCTCAAGGCAGAGAAGGCCCCTTTGGTGAGTGCACATTTGTAACTACAGTACAGGGTTTAAAAGCAATAGTGTTTAATGTTTGATTTGCCCTGAAGACTTGGGATGCATTTGCGTCCAGTACAGCTACTGGAAAAGTCTGTTAACATGTCTGGGGATGGAGCGGGAATCCTCCAGGGACATCTTCATGAAGCTCTCCTGGAGGTACTCTGAAAGCCTTTGCAGAAGGTTTCTGGATAGGGCTGACTTATTTCGCCCTCCACGATAGGACACTTTACCTCGCCAAGCCAGTAGCAAGTAGTCTGGAATCATTGCAGCACAAAGCATAGCAGCGAATGGTCCTGGGTTTTGGTTGCATTCAAGCAACATTCGGTCTATATCTTTCTGTGTTAGCCTCAGGAGAATATCATTCATGGTCACCTGGTTGAAATAGGGGAATTTTTGTAAGGGAACAGTAAAAGGACCCCGTTCATGCTGGGCTGTTTGTGCTTGGCTAAAAGGGATCATCCCTGAGAATAGCCACGCAGCAGGGGAAGGGGTGAAGGGATCTTCCCAAATAGCCACACGAAGAGGTGAGGGGGAAGTATGTGTTGCACATCCACCCGAAAACCGCATCTCCTCGTTTTAAATGGCAAACCCAACTGGCATTGTTTGCTATGGGAAAGGAGGGCGCTGCAGTTTGAAAACATTCCAGGTTATGAAGGCGTTAGAAGGCAAACCCGCGTACCCTTTGGCTTACCATGGCTGCCTGGAAACCGAATTCTATTGCCCAGCCATGTGTGACGTGTCACCATACCGGCAGGCGCTCAATATAAAAGGCAAAATGCGACCTTGTACCTAAAGCACATGTGCTGTCTGCTGTGAATTGCTTGATTCACTGTGAAAGAGTCTCCCTTTTGTTCTCAGAAATGTATCCTCTTAAATTTTACTCTCCTTTTTTATCCCCCCACAGGTGCAAATGTTTCTATGCTCCCCCTATCATCTCTGTCCCTGAGGTTATCACAGATTAGAAGGTAAAAAAAAATGCACTCACGATGACATGTTTTCCGAGCTCATGCAGTCCTCCTGCACTGATAGGGCACAGCTGAATGCATGGAGGCATTCAGTGGCAGAGACCAGGAAAGCATTAAGTGAGTGTGATGAGCAGAGGCAGGAGGCAATGCTGAGGCTAATGGGGGAGCAAACGGACATGCTCAGGCATCTGGTGGAGCTGCAGGAAAGCCAACAAGAGCACAGACCACCGCTGCATCCACTGTACAACCACCTGTCCTCCTCCCCAAGTTCCATATTCTTCTCACCCAGATGCCCAAGAACGCAGGGGTTTAGGGCGGAGAGGAGGCTCCAGACACCCAGCCACTGCAGTCCAGAGGATGGCCCAAGCAACAGAAGGCTGTCATTCAAACAGTTTTGATTTGTAGTGTGGCTACAATAAGCAATGTGGCCTTGTCCTTTCCTCATCCCCCACCCCACCCTACCCCACCCAGGATAACTTATGAGTTATCTCCCTTTTTTTTTTAATTAATAAAGAAAGAATGCGTGGTTTCAAAACAATAGCCATAGAGGGCAGAGTGCTGCCGTGTGGGGCCCCCGTCCCGCTCTCCGTGGCTCCGCTCCCTCTGCCCCGGCTCCTCATCCCCCTGCCAGGGCAGTCCCCCGGCTCTGCCCTCCCGGGTCTGGCTGGTCCTGGAGGTGGGAACCCTGGCTGGAGGGACCCTGGGCTGAGGCGTGGCCTGTTGCTTACCCCGACCCTGCCAGCGCCGGACCGACTGGAGGCAAGGGGGGAGCGGGCGGAGTCAGCACTGGTGGGGGGGAGTCCAGGGCTGGGGCAGCAGGGGGTGGGATAGGGGGGAGAGCCCAGCGTTGGGGCAGTAGGGGGTGTGGGGGGAGAGACCCCAGGGCTGGGGAGGCAGGGGGTGTGGCTGTGGGGGGAGAGAGAGACTAGGCCTGGGATGGCAGGGGGTGGGGGAGGCGGGAGGGCACTGGTGAGGGGGGGGGTGAGAGCCCAGGGCTGGGGTGGGGGGCAGCCAAAAATTGTTTTGCTTGGGGTGGCAAAAAACCTAGAGCCAGCCCTGTGCTCAATACAGCAACGAGCTCTGCATAAGAGACAGGTCTTGGGGGCAACTCCAGATGTCATATTCTGCTCCTTAATGTTTTGGTAAGCCTGCCTCAGTTCCTTTCCTGTTGCCTGGCCGCGTGCCCCAGGATTCCCCATTTCTTTTGAAACGAGTGCCCTCTCTGTGCTTGTACACTGCTTCCCTCACAGCCTGAGAAAATCAAGATCTCCCCTGGTCTGTGCAGCAGCCAAAAGAGAAGCTGGAGCTGTGCTTGTAACATGGAGAAAGATAGTGGGTAACAGGAACAGATGCAGCTGCAAACTATGTGCTGGGCATATTAAATAGGAGGCATAATTATGGTCACTGTGACCCCCGGGCAGCTGAGGTCAAAACTTTTATCAGAAAGGTCACTGGTGAAAGGAATGTTGCTGGAGGTCTGCTTATAGTAGTACAGGTATGTGTGTTCACACGGGCGTTTGTACCAAGAGACCTATACTGGTGGAGGACTAATATCTCTTGGAAAGGGGAATAACTATGCCAGCAAAAGCGGAGGGTTTTGTCAGTAGGGGACACAATTAAGTGTGGATGCATGTGGCACCTGTGCCAACTGAAGGAGAGTTTTGCCAATAAAACTTTTTCTACCATAGAAAAAAAATTGTTGATGTCAGCATCTCCTTACGCTGTCTTAATTCAAGGTTGTATCAATCAGGCTAAACCATTGTACATGATAGCTGAGAGACTTTTTATCATATTTACTTCATTGTTCATTACTTCATCCATAGAGCCTGGCTAAATATTTTCCTATTATTAAAAAGATGGACAAGGATTCCTATGAAACTGAAAAGGAATCTTGTCACTCTGCCCTCTTTTTCTCACACACATTCATTCATATATACGTGCGTGTGTATGAAAACAGAAACAGACGGTTACTTGAGTAGTTTGTGCATTTTCAATAACAAAGGCAAGTAGAAAATGCTGGTGAAATGCCTCCAACAGCTCTGAAGATTCAGAGAACAAACATTTAATGTTTAATAAAAGTAAAATCAAAATAGGTGTGATGGCCTCTTATGTTAGGGGGGAGGGATAGCTCAGTGGTTTGAGCATTGGCCTGCTAAACCCAGGGTTGTGAGTTCAATCCTTGAGGGGGCCACTTGGGGATCTGGGGCAAAATCAGTACTTGGTCCTGCTAGTGAAGGCAGGGGGCTGGACTCGATGACCTTTCAAGGTCCCTTCCAGTTCTAGGAGATGGGATATCTCCATTATGAGGAGCAAGAAAGGCCAAATGCAGTAGACCTTTAAGACTTTACACAGCCTCTCTTTGGCCTAAATACAGTGGTCGTTTAAACAGTGTGTAGCCCAATGACTGCACCTTTGAGCTTTTATTAATTTCATGTTAAGAACCTCAAGGATTGTGTACAACATCCAAGAGGAGACAACTCCACATTTCAGTGCATTGTGCGTGCTGATGATTTCAGTTCTTGCTGTCAATGTACGTGGCCAGGAGACCGAAGTAAGGTCACACCTTGGAACTTCAGTTCGTAAGGTAAAAGCAATCCTTCTCTATTCCCTCCTAACAGAACTGCTTCTGGAAGGCAGAAATAAACACTAGTAGTTGCTCTATGTCACTGGAGTCTGTAACAGAACACCTGCAAACATGATAGGAACAAGGCCTGCTACCGGATCACTACAGTTGAGTAACCATGAAAGAGACAAAATCATGCATTATTATTTAAAGTGCCATCTGTGTTTTCAGTGCTGGGCAATAGAAGATATTACTCATGTTTCAAGGAGTTTCCAATTTAAACATCCTGAATGGAAGGACAGCTTTTTCTGTTAGTCTGTTATCTTCATATACTGTGTTTGCAAAAATGCAGGCCACCTGCATTCTTAATGATGGGGATGGGGTTTGGAACTATATCTGTGCTTAACAGAATGTTGATATTTTTCATTAACATTTCTCTCATGTCAAAATATAACTCCAGTACATAAAGTTCTTTGAGTGTGTGTGCCAGGAAAATTATATTGCTTTTAACTTGTATAGCCAATTTCCTGTGAATGAAGAGAATATTTTAAGCATGCATTTTTGGGATCAATTTTTCTTCTTTCTCTGCTCCTATTTGCCTCTCTCACACTTCTATCTACCTGGTAAGAAAATTAAGATGTTGCCCAAGAAAAAGAAGATGAGCATCAATGCCCCAAAATAAGCCACATGGCAACACTCATGAACAAATACAATGAAACCATCATGGTGTAATGGCAGAATTGAATCTACAAAAGGAGCTGAGAGAGAGAGAGCACATTTTAGGAATTATGCCCCAGGGAAATATATGATCCCCTTTGAAGCATAATTGTTTAACAAATATGATTTGGTTTCTGTTGAATTATTATTCTGAATCTGATTTAATTTCTCTGGTTGAGATTAAATAGTAATTTGTCATCCGAAAATTATAAATTAAAAAAATCAAGGTGAAAATTCATACCGGCAAGCCTCAGAAGACCATGATACTAGGAATGCAGGTGTTAGCTCTTTCCTCAAGCTGTAGAATCCTTCTGTAAATCATTCATGCATGAAACACAACAGTAACTACTGTATTCATCACTGCAAACCCCATCCACAAAGGTATTTAGGTACCTAACCCCCAGAGTTAGGTGCCTAAATCTCATTTTAGGTGCCACTGTGACCACAAAACTCCTGCTCAGCTGCTGTCTAGAGCTGTAGGCGCCTAAAGTCACTGGGGTACCCTACCTTCTGCCTCAGCTCCAAAGCAATCCATGAGCCAGGGGAAGATATACACTCCTCTGCTCAAGTTCCATGTGAGGCATGCTCCAGTAGGTGTACTCAGAGGCCACTTAACTCCACACAAAAACAGCTGGAGAGAGGGGGAGGACAACCTCCCATAAGCCTTTAGCTCAGTGGCTAAAGCACACACCTAGGATGTGGGAGACCATTAGTTCAAGTCCCACCTCTCTGCCTGATGAGTAGAGAGGATCTGAACAAGGATTTGCCAGCTCTCAGGTGAGTGCCCTTATTCACTGGACTATAGAGGGAGTCTTGCTTCTTGTCTGGTCTGATTACTATTTAATTAAAGTGGAACAATTTCAACAGGAGAGCTTGAAGGACACCTACATCAGAATATCCCATAGCTAAGTAGTTAAGTAATTTACACTACGACTTTAATTCGGATTTATCAGCTTTAATTCGAATTTACCCTGCAACCGTCCACACAACGACGCTATTTATTTCGATGTAAAGGGCCCTTTAAATCGATTTCTGTACTCCACCCCGACGAGCGGAGTAGCGCCAAAATCAATTTTAACATTTCGAATTAGGGATAGTGTGGCTGCAATTCGATGGTATTGGCCTCCGGGAGCTATCCCACAGTGCATCATTGTGACCGTTCTGGACAGCAATCTAAACTCGGATGCACTGGCCAGGTAGACAGGAAAAGCCCCGCGAACATTTGAATTTCATTTCCTGTTTGCCCAGCGTGGAGAGCACAGGTGACCACAGATAGCTCATCAGCACAGGTAACCATGCACTGTGACGGGTTGGATCACAGAAACCCCCTTGGGAGCTGCCACCCGATGTGCAAAGACTACCCCTGCTCCTGCTTTCCCTGCCAGCTCAGGACTCCAGCACCCTGTCTTGCTGAGCCAGACACTCCCGTCTGGCTCCAGACACAGATCCAGGGTCTGAATCACTTGTCCCAAAGCTGCAGGTTACCTAAAAACAGCTAGCAGTAGTGTGCTTATCTTTAGCACTCAGATGCCCAACTCCCAATGGGGTCTAAACCCAGATAAATCCGTTTTACCCTGCATAAAGTTTATGCAGGGCAAACTCATAAATTGTTCGCCTTCTATAACACTGATAGAGAGATATGCACAGTTGTTTGCTCCCCCAGGTATTAATACATACTCTGAGTGAATTACTAAATAGAAAGTGATTTTATTAAATACAGACAGTAGGATTTAAGTGGTTCAAAGTAGTAACAGACAGAACAAAGTAAGTCACCAAGCAAAATAAAATAAAATGCGCAAATCTATGCCTAATCAAACTAAATACAGATAATCTCACCCTCAGAGATGTTTCAGTAAGTTTTTCTCAGACTGGACACCTTCCAGGCCTGGGCACAATTCTTTCCCCTGGTACAGCTCTTGTTGCAGCTCAGGTGGTAGCTAGGGGATTCTTCATGATGGCTTCTCCCCCTCTCTGTTCTCTTCCACCCCTTTATATATCTTTTGCATAAGGCGGGAACTCTTTGTCTCTCTGGTTTTCCACCCCCCCCCTCACTGGAAAAGCACCAGGTTAAAGATGGATTCCAGTTCAGGTGACATGATCACATGTCACTGCAAGACTTCATTACTCACTTGCCAGCACACACATATACAGGAAGACTCACAGGTAAATACAGCCATCTGCAGACAATGGGAGTCATCAAGATTCCAAACCATCATTAATGGCCCACACTTTACACAATTACAATAGGCCCTCAGAGTTACATTTTATATTTCTAGTTTTAGATACAAGAGTGGTACATTTATACAAATCAGATGATCATACTCAGTAGATTATAAGCTTTGTAATGATACCTTACAAGAGACCTTTTGCATGAGGCATATCCCAGTTACGTTACATTCACTTATTACCGTATTTTCTCTAAAACTATCTCAGTTACATTATATTGACTTATTAGTTTTTATAAAACCATATAGACTGCACAACGTCACAACCATGCAGGCTGATAGTCGAAAAAGAGCACCAGCATGGACCGTACGGGAGGTACTGGATCTGATCGCTGTATGGGGAGAGGATTCAGTGCTAGCAGAACTTCGTTCTAAAAGACGAAATGCCAAAACTTTTGAAAAAATCTCCAAGGGCATGATGGAGAGAGGCCACAATAGGGACTCAGATCAGTGCTGCGTGAAAGTCAAGGAGCTCAGACAAGCCTATCAAAAAACAAAGGAGGCAAACGGTCGCTCCGGGTCAGAGCCGCGGACATGCCGCTTCTACGCCGAGCTGCATGCAATTCTAGGGGGGGCTGCCACCACTACCCCACCTGTGATCGTGGATTCCGGGTCGGGGATAGTCTCATCAGCGACACCTGAGGATTCTGCCAATGGGGGAGAGGAGGAGGAGGAGGAGGAGGATGAGCTTGCAGAGAGCACACAGCACTCCGTTCTCCCCAACAGCCAGGATCTTTTTCTCACCCTGACTGAAGTACCCTCCCAACCCTCCCAAGCCAGTACCCAAGACTCTGACCCCATGGAAGGGACCTCAGGTGAGTTTACCTTTTAAAATATAAAACTTGTTTTAAAAGCAAACGTTTTTTAATGATTACTTTGCCCTGAGGACTTGGGATGCATTCGCGGTCAGTTCAGCTACTGGAAAAGTCTGTTAACGTGTCTGGGGATGGAGCGGAAATCCTCCAGGGACATCTCCATGAAGCTCTCCTGGAGGTACTCCAAAAGCCTTGCCACAAGGTTTCTGGGCAGTGCATCCTTATTCCGTCCTCCATGGTAGGACACTTGACCACACCATGCTTGCAGCAAGTAATCTGGTATCATTGCCTGACAAAGCCTGGCAGCGTATGGTCCCGGTGTTTGCTGGCATTCAAGCAACATCCGTTCTTTATCTTGTTGTGTAATCCTCAGGAGAGTGATATCACTCCTGGTAACCTGGTTGAAATACGGGAACTTAATTAAGGGGACAGAGGTGGCCGTTCCTACTGGGCTGTTTGCCTGTGGCGGAAAATAAATCCTTCCCTGCAGTTAGCCAAGCGCAGATGGGAAATTGGCCCTGAGCTTTTCGCGTTTGGCTAGCAGGGATCTTCCCTGTTACCAGCCACGCGGTGGGGGGAGGGGATACCGTGATCATCCCAGAGAATTCATGGCGGGAGGGGGGCGGTGGCGGGGGGGGAGGGGTGGTGGTTAGTTTGGTTCCTGCAGGGATCTTCCCTGATACCAGCCACGCGGTGGGGGGGAGGGGTACAGCGATCATCCCAGAGAATTCATGGCGGGAGGGGGGGGGGTGGTTAGTTTGTTTTCTGCTGCTGCTGAATGTTAACAGAAAAACCGCAGCACTCTACAGGCTATGCTTGGTATGTGGGAAAGGAGGGCGCAGAAGCTGTAAGACAATGGCTTACCATGGCCGCATGCAAGCCGAATTCTGTTGCCCAGACCTGTGATCTCTAGCAGCAAAGCCACAGGCACTCAGCATTAAGAGGCAAAATGCGACCTTGCACAGAAATCACATGTGCTATGTAATGTGAATAGTGTTGGTCACCGTGAAAGAGTATAAGCATTGTTCTGCAAAATGTAGCTTTTTAAACAATTCTCTCTTTTTTCCCCTCCCTACAGCAGCTGCAAATTCCTCAAGCCTCCCTCCTCCATCCCGAAGGCTATCACAGATAAGGCGTCGTAAGAAGAGAACGCGAGACTAGATGTTTTCTGAAATTATGGAATCCAGCCGCAGTGACAGAGCTCATCTGAATGAGTGGAAGGAAACCGTTTCAAAGTATAGGAAAGAAGCCAGTGAACGTGAGGACAGGAGGGACCAACGTGAGGACAGGAGGGACCAACGTGAGGACAGGAGGGACCAACGTGAGGAGAGGAGAGACGCTCGAGATGAGAGGTGGCGGCAGGAAGATCAGAGGAGGCAGGATGCAACGCTGGGGCTGCTGCGTGAGCAAACAGACATGCTCCGGCGTCTGGTGGAGCTTCAGGAAAGGCTGCAGGAAAACAGACTGCCGCTTCAGCCCCTGTTCCACCCTCCCCCCTCCCCATGTTCCGTATCCTCCTCACCCAGACGTGTAAGAATGCGGGGGGGGGAGGCTCCGTACACCTTCTCATTCCACCCCAGTAGACAGCCCAAGCAAAAGGCTGTCATTTTTTTAACCTTTTCTTAGTGGCTTTTTCCTTCCCAGCAATCCTCCTCCCAAATACCACCCGGGTTCCCTCCCTCTTTTTCTAATCTATTAATAAAGAATAAATGATTTTTAAATGATAGTGACTTTATTTGGTTTGAAAGAAAGCTGGGGGAAGGGGGAGGGTGGGTTCCTTACATAAAATCAGTCAATAAAGGGGGCGGGTTTTCATGAAGGAGAAACAAACAGATATTTCACACTGTAGCCTGGCCAGTCATGAAACTGGTTTTCAAAGCTTCTCTGATGCACAGCGCTTCCTGGTGTGCTCTTCTAATCGCCCTGGTGTCTGGCTGCGCGTAATCAGCAGCCAGGCGATTTGCCTCAGCCTCCCACCCCGCCATAAAGGTCTCCCCCTTACTTTCACAGAGATTGTGGAGCACGCAGCAAGCAGAAATAACAATGGGGAGATTTCTTTGGCTGAGGTCTGAGCGAGTCAATAATGATCGCCAGCGACCTTTTAAACGGCCAAATGCACATTCTACCACCATTCTGCACTTGCTTAGCCTGTAGTTAAACAGCTCCTGACTCCTGTCCAGGCTGCCTGTGTATGGCTTCATGAGCCATGGCATTAAGGGGTAGGCTGGGTCCCCAAGAATAACTATTGGCATTTCAACATCCCCAACGGTTATTTTCTGGTCCGGAAAGTAAGTCCCTTGCTGCAGCCCTTTAAACAGAGTAGTGTTCCTGAAGACGCGAGCGTCATGAACCCTTCCCGCCCAGCCCGCGTTGATGTTGGTGAAACGTCCCTTGTGATCCACAAGTGCTTGCAGCACCATTGAAAAGTACCCCTTGCGGTCTATGTACTCGGTGGCTTGGTGCTCCGGTGCCAAGATAGGGATATGGGTTCCGTCTATCGCCCCACCACAGTTAGGGAATCCCATTGCAGCAAAACCATCCACTATGGCCTGCACATTTCCCAGAGTCACTAACTTTCGTAGCAGCACCTGAGTGATTGCTTTGGCTACTTGCATCACAGCAGCCCCCACAGTAGATTTGCCCACTCCAAATTGATTCCCGACTGACCGGTAGCTGTCTGGCGTTGCAAGCTTCCACAGGGCTATCGCCACACGCTTCTCAACTGTGAGGGCTGCTCTCATCTTGGTATTCTGGCGTTTCAGGGCAGGGGACAGCAAGTCACAAAGTTCCATGAAAGTGCCCTTACGCATGCGAAAGTTCCGCAGCCACTGGGAATCATCCCACACCTGCAACACTATGCAGTCCCACCAGTCTGTGCTTGTTTCCCTTGCCCAGAATCGGCGTTCCATGGATAGAATCTGCCCCATTAACAACATGATCTCCAAAGCACCGGGGCCCACGGTTTCACAGAATTCTGTATCCGTGTCTGTGTCCATGTCCATGTCAATGTCCTCATCATGCTTGTCGCTGCGCTGCCGCCGCTGCTGCCTCCTCGCCTCGTTTTTCTGGTCCTGGCTCAGCATAAACTCCACGAGAACGCGCGAGGTGTTTACAATGTTCATGACTGCTGTCTTGAGCTGAGCGGGCTCCATGCTTGACGTGGTATGGAGTCTGCAGTGTTCACCCACCCAGGAAAAAAGGCGCGAAATGGTTGTCTGCTGTCCGTTGCTTTCATGCAGGGAGGGAGGGAGGGAGGAGGTGAGGCTGTACCCAGAACCACCTGCGACGATGTTTTTTGTCCCATCAGGCACTGGGCTCTTAACCCAGAATTCCAATGGGCGCGGGAGACTGCGGGAACTATGGGATAGCTATGGGATAGCTACCCACAGTGCAACGCTGCAGAAATCGACGCTAGCCCCGGTACTTGGACGCACACCACCGAATTAATGTGCTTAGTGTGGCCGCATACATTTCGACTTTATACAACCTGTTTTTCAAATTCGAATTATATAAATTCGGATTAATCCCGTAGTGTAGACATACCCTTAGGCTGAGGAGCACTTATCTTCCCCTTGTTCCTGGATTGCTAACACAGATAGATGCCTCCTGTGGAGTGGATTTAGGTGTTTATCTCTGGAGTGGGGCTTAAGACCCACCCCTCTTGTTAGCATCTCCCATTGGCTACCTTAGATGACTCCCTGCAGTGTGGATTGCATTCTAAGGCTGTCCCCGTTCACTGTATAGGAACCTAGGCACCTAACTCGGGCTTTATGGATCACAGTTTTTCTATGGTTTTCTAGGTACCTAAAAGTGAGGTGTTGCAATGCTCAGTGTCAAAACACCTCCATTACTTTTGTGGATCTGGGCCTGAGACTGTTGTTGGTGTTCAGTGAACTGATGAAAAGTTTGTACGTCTCCGGGAGAAAGGCTATTAATGTGTACTAGTAAAGATCACCATGTTGAGGCTGTCTGGTCTGTTTAATACCACAAATAGGAAAGCCATAGTCTTCTTGTCAGTGCTGTAAAAGTAATGATGCACCAATGCATGCCTGAGATTGGTGCCTGTAGTGAGCCTCTGCTATACAGACAAAGTCATTAGACTTGGAATACATTCAGCAAACAGCTAACTCTATGCCGGATGAGTTGCTAATAGCTATATTTCCTTTAGGTCTGGATGAGAGATGACTTGCTCCTAAATGGCCTTCCAGGGAGGATGCAATCATCCTAACACGTCATCCCTCTTCTTTGCCACCCCACTGCACAGCAACACACCCACTCCTCTGCTACTAGCTGGAGTCTTGCCAGGACAAGACAGGGCTTTCCAGTCTGGTTGAGGCCATTTACTCCAGGCCCTGCTGCCACAGACCAGACAGTGATTCTGGGAAACGAGAACAAGGAAGGGAGATGGGAGAAAAAGGCTAAGATGTATAGTTAATGTAGGGTCAAACAGGAAATAAAAGTGGAGGCCTCAAAATAAGGGGGAGAAGAAAGGGAAACAAAAGTGTAAAAGGGAACTAGGAAAGGGTTGGGTATCTGTTGTTGGAGCTTCTTTGTCCTAGCCTGTGCTATAGCACCATCTACTAGGAACCATGGAGACTAAGAGCCCAGGGACTGATAGGTAGACTTGGCCCAATTCAATTGTTTTAATATAATGTTGCTGGATAATATTGATGTTTATTTTTAAGCATTTTTTCCATTTTTATTGATTTTAATTTTTCACAATTGTGCAAAATTATGGGGTTTAAGCATTTTACACCACTACCCTGATATAACGCTGTCCTCGAGAGCCAAAAAATATTACCGCATTATAGGTGAAACCGTGTTATATCAAACTTGCTTTGATCCACCAGAGCGCGCAGCCCTGCCCCCCACGGAGCGCTGCTTTACCGCATTATATCCAAATTTGTGTTATATCGGGTCGCATTATATCGGAGTAGAGGTGTATTTTAATGTTATTGATTTAAGTTCCCACAATAGTGGGAAATTGGGGGGGGCGGGTCAGACAATAATTATTTAATGACCGTAGATGAGATTCAAAAAGTTAAAAGCTTTATAAACATTAAAACACAAATTGTCAACATCACATGTCAAAATATGCAAAGTAAATATCCTTAAATCAAACTCTGATAAGTTAGTTTGTCCTCCTATACATTTCAATTATTATCGATTGGAAAAAAAATTCTTCAGTCTGTGTGTGTATGGTGAAATCGATGTTTACTGACATTTACCCATAAAATTTGAATCCTTCCAAGCCTAGGCTGCCTCCACCACAGCCCCTCCGTGTCTGTCTGTCTCTCCTTACCAGGAAGCATGTCCTCTGCCTGCAGTATCTCTCTCTCTCTCTCTCTTGCCCTTTCTCTGATGGATTCAGTTGGGAGTTGCAGAGATGAAGAGGAGGAAGGGCGATCCATCTAAGAGGGAACCAGTGTCGAGAGGGACAAACACCTTAGTGTGAAACGAGGGTCCATAGGGTCCTCATCGATGGATGACATTGATAGGGTGGGTGGAGGCATGGCAGCCTGAGTCTGGTGGGGGATCCAGGCATAGAGACTACATCAAAGAATGTACAGAGATGAAACTGGGAGGAATTCAGCTCAGAATGCATGTAGGATGGAGTTTATTTTCACCTATCGCTAGAGAACTAATAGAGAACAGCAACCAATCAGCCCTATAGCAGAGTCAGAACACCCAGGCCTGGTGGAGAAGTGGGCAGTTTTGGATCAATATGAGGTGAGTGCGGGGGAGGGGGAGAAATAAATGGGACATTGGTGTTAAAAATGCATGTAATGAATGAACAGGGGTAAATGCCAATGGTACATGGAAATGCCCTGCCATATAAGGCCCTTTTTAGGATATCATTGAATATAGGACTTATGTCCATTATAAACTAGCTTCTTTTAAATTTCAGTAGTTACTGGCTTATGGACTATAGTAACTGCCTTCTGGAAGTGTTGCAATAGCTCGCACATCCCGTCCCTGCTGGTACAAGCTCTTTCTACATGGAAACAAAGTGGCCACATGAGGCTATTGTTAGAGACATTGCCTCTAATTCCCACATCTTTGGTCTATTTACCAACAAATGTTAGTAAGGAAATTAATATAAGGGCATGGCTACACTTGCAGATATAGAGCGCTTTGAGTTAAACCAGCCTTCACAGAGCGCAGTAGGGAAAGTGCTGCAATCCGTCCACACTGACAGCTGCGAGAGCACTGGCATGGCCACTTTAGCAGTGCTTGCAATGGCTACAGAGAGCAGTGCATTGTGGTAGCTATCCCAGCATGCAAGTGGCTGCAACGTGCTTTTCAAATGGGGGTGGTGGTGGAGTGTGACAGGGAGTGTGCTGTGTGTATGTGTGTGGGGGAGAGAGAGAGTTTTTGGGGGGCTGAGAGCATGTCAGCATGCTGTCTTGTAAGTTCAGACAGCAGCAGACCCCCTTTTCCCCCTCCCCGCCTCTCTCTCTCACACACAGCATTCCACAGTAATGGTTGCTTTGTCTAGGAGCAGATAAGCATGCCAGCTGTCAGAAACGGAGCTTTCAAAGGGCATATCCGCATTCCTGTAGCGATTACAAAACAATGACAAGAGTGGCCACTTGATTTAAGGGGATTATGGGACGTTTCCAGAGGCTGATCGAGCACACTAATGCAACACCTCATTCACACTGACACCCAGGCATTTCAGCCAATGCGCACCAAGCGTTAATCTTCTCACCGAGGTGGAGTACCAGGAGCGCTCCAGCCCTGGAGTCCACCTGCTTTGCCAGTGTGGACGGGTAGTTAGCTAGGGGATGCCCGGGGATGCTTTAATGTGCTCTAACTCACAAGTGTAGCCAAGCCCTCAGTTTCAAAGCTCATGTTAGAAGCAGTAGGTAGGGGAAAAGCTTTAAAATTTCTAATATATTTATCAGAGCCATAACTAGCTATTTTTGTGCCCGAGGCAAGAATATAAAATTGCGCCCTCCCCCCTCCATATAATTTCATAGTAGTTATTTTGTAAAAAACAAACAAACAAAAACCATAAATAACAAGAACGTTATTTATAAATAATAATAGAACACATATAATAATAGAATACATAAATAATAGAACGTTAATTTATTTTAATTATAAGTTCCACAGACAAAATCAACTAATACATATAAGATGTGCATCATAATGCATGTAAAATACTATTTAAATAATCACAAATAAAATTTAGCTGTAGAACCATATCAGATACGATTAACGATTATTTTTCAAAATTGTACTTTTCGTGCTTTTAATGAGGCAAATTCATCGATAATTGTATCAAAATTAATATTATTTGCTACTTCATGTTCTATTGACAAGATGGACATATTTGTTAATCTCTCCTGACCCGTGGTTGCTCGAAGATAGTTTTTAATTAATTTGAGCTTACTGAAGCTTCTTTCGCAAGAAGCCACAATTACTGGGCAAGCAGAGAAATATTCTTAAGGCAATTTCTAAATTTGGATAAGATTTGGCCAAATTATATGCATGAATTAACTGGAGAAGGTCCAAACTAGTTGCACATGAAACGTTTGGAAACAACACTAATTCCTGATGTTTAAAACTCTGAATCTCTGATGAAATTTCTGAGGCATTCAAATCGCTGTCATATTTGAGACTTAAATCCACTGCTGCTTTTTCAAGATTGGTAGTGTCCATTTTAACAAGTGAATCACCCGAAAGAAAATCGAAATCAGAAGATATCTCATTTAAAGTTTCATATCTCCAATTTAACTTAACTATTATGGTGTCAAATATAGTTTTTATTTGTACTTTGAAAGATTGTTCAGCTGATAAATTAGAAGATACGTCTGCAAACTCATAAAGTTGCTGCCTTTTTACTTTTTGCTTTCTGGATTCAATAAATTCTGCTGGTATTTCTATATTTTCAGCCATTTTTTTACAATCTGTAAAAATGTTGACCATATCGTTATCGCTTTCACGCATCTCTTGTAAAATATTTCGTAATCCGTTGATCATTTTACAAGCCTGAGAAACAGTGATGCCTTTTGCTTGTAGGGCTTTATTCACTCTGTCAATATGAGTTAGGATATTGCTCCATATGGATAATGTGCACAAAAATTCGTAATTAATTTTTTTAAGAAGGCTATTAGCTGTTGATACTGCTTCTGGACATTTTGATGCAACAGTGACATTTTTTAGAGCCTTGGTCACTTCTGTAATCTGTGAATTTAAGGCTTCAATTGCATTAGCTCTTGATGATCATCTAGTATCAGCATGACCTTTTAGTGATACTTTTAACATACCCATTAAAATATCCCAGTGACTGGTTGAATGAGAAAAAAATGTGTATAACTTTTGTACAGTGGCAAAGAATGAAACCATAGTAGAATTTATGGAAGCCACACATACTTCGACTAAATTTAGACAGTGGGCTGAACACGGTACAAAATTCGCGAATCTATTTTTTTTGCAAAATGACAGCTTTGATGCCTTTGTACACACCTGACATATTTACGCCATTATCATAGCCTTGGCCTCTCACGTTTTGAAGATCAAGTCCATCATTTTTGAGCTTCTTTATTATTTCTTCGGCTAATCCATTTCCCGTTTTTTCTTTGGTTTCAATAAAGTCTATGAAACTTTCTTCTATAGATACAATTCCGTTATCGATTCTCATGTATCTCACAATCTGGGACATTTGCTCTCAATGAGATATGTCTGATGTGCAGTCCAGAAGGATAGAATAATATTTAGCTTTTTTATTTTAGATATAATTTCATTATGAACTTGGTTTGCTAGTAAGCCAATAAATTCATTTTGTATAGCCAGTGAAAAATAACTCACTGAACCTTTTTTGTGAGTTACAATATGCTGGTTTAGTTGAACATCATAATGACTTATAAATTCCAATAGATTAAGAAATATTCCCGAATTAGTGTTTTCTATACTGCTACATGATCCTCTAAGTGGTAAATTGTTTTTGGCGCAAAACATCACGGCATCAAGAATTATTTTTAGAATTTGTCTCCATTTTTGTTTATCAGTTTCAATAGCTTTTTGTAGTGCATCATCAACACATTCTCTGCTTAGTAATCTCTTTTGTAAGGATTTCCATTTACAGAAATTTTCACGATGATTGGTTGAATTTTCATGTTCCACAACATGGTTTAAATTTTTCCAATCATTAAATCCTACTTTCTGATTTGCAATATTAGGTTTGGTAAAGTGCTGATCAGATAACATTCATGGAAAATAAAAAAATGAACTTACTAGTTTCTGAGTAAATAAGCCAATTATGCTCTATGGTTTCACCATTAAAAAGCTTTTTAAAAAACCAGTCCTGAAAATGTTCTTCCATCTTCCAATGTTGATTCACGGAAATCTGCAGATTTTCCCTGGTCAGGTCCATGTTCAATAAGGTGGCATCTTATTTTATCGTTTATACAGGGCCAAGATGGTGGATCATTAAAATTGATTTCAATGATTTGCCTTGCAGAGGAATTATGTTGCTGATCGCGGCCGTTCACATTAGTTTTAGTCATGATATCGAAGGTGTTGAGTGTCTCATCATTGTCAGTAATCGATACTGAAGGTGAAGTTGTAACCTCACGATCCAATTGCTGGTCGATAGCAACAATAATTTCTGAAGTTGTATAATTCTCGTTGTTACTATTAGTTAGCGGTGCCGAACTTATGATGTCAGAGACGTCAGCTATTGGCGTATTCCCATCGTTTGATGCATTTTCACTAGCCATTTCCCCATTGTCTTTGACATTTTTTCATTTTCTACTCTAGCGTGGTTTTGTTGTTTATGGTACTCTGCCCCAATCAGACATTTAGAATTCATACTATTCATAATGCAGGGTCTTGTTCAATGGACTGGAATAAAAATTAAAAATACATAAATAAATGTATTAAATTCTGCTAAACATTAAACAAAATTAATATATTATAGAGATCGCAGATTCCCAATCTGTGATCTCCATAAGAAATAAGGAATGATAAACAAAGGCACTCACCATTTGGTGGGACTTAAGTGGATCTGAGAAGTCCTAATATATAATAAGCGTGTGCTCACTGGGAATACTAGAACTCAATTACTCGAATGACAGTTGTTGTGTCTTCAAACAAATGCACTGACATCTTTTTCTGCGCCCCTCAGCTTTACGTGCCCAAGGCAAGTGCCTCACTCGCCTGGCCCTTGTTACGGCACTGATATTTATGTATATATTTTAAATTGCCATGCATTTATACTTTCTCACAAAATATCACACTTCTCAGCAAATTATCTAGTGGTTATTTAATAAAACCCAAACAGATGCTTAAACCAGAATAAATGAAATGGGGAATGATGAAAGCAAAGAACAACAATTGTTTGGTAACCGAAATTTAGTCAAGCTGTATTGGGGAAGCAGTAGAAATGGTTTATACCAAAGTCTAAAATTACCTTTTTTTGTTGGTGCCAGGAGAGAGAAGCAAAGTTCATTGCCCATCAATTCATTTAGTTAAGAATCATTCCCTGAGGTTCCACTAAGGAACTGATTCCGAGATGTTCAGGGAAGCATGAGCTCTTCTCAGTTAAATCCAAAGATGGTTTATGTTTGTGCCATCATCTTCTCATAGCTCTCCATGTGGTTGGTATTTGGATGTGGACTCTGTGATGCTTGTCACCCATCCTAATCACCTCTCACTTTCAAAGCCAATGCCCATTTGCTTGAGAGCAGTGATTAATATATCAATACGCCAACATAATGGGTTGCATCAATTGCATGTTTTCTCATTGATTCACACTTGTAAACTTCTGTAGAAAACCATCCAATTGTACACACAGTTCCTCCAATTAATTTGTTGGCTTTCCATGCATTCTCTACAGCAGTTTGCTGTAAATTGCTTTAGATATGTGTTGTACCCCTAATACTTGCCATGTGTTGCTTGCCTTAGGGGATGGTATGTAATGTACTCTGATACCAAGAAATATGTTATGATGTAATGAGAACTTACTATGGCTTTAAAAAATGGAAAACAAAACAAAAGCAATCAAACAAACAAAAAACCCAAATCCCTAACTAGGTAATGAAATGACATCATGCAAACACATGCATAAGTGTTCTCTTTTGTCCTAATTTAAAAGTCTTTGTAAATTAGTGAAGTTAACGCCGCATTGCTAAAAGACCTTACGTGCCATAAATCTGTTAGCAGTAATGAAAGAAGGGCCAACTTGACCAAAAACAAACAAACAAACAACAAAACCAACAGCAACTGCTGGGGAATTGTTCAGCCATCAGTTCAACATGAAGTAATTCTTATATTGTAGGAAAAAATGTCACTCTCTTATATGGCTGCATTGTTCTATTTCTAACTACGTTAATTTTAACTCTGAATTATTTTGCAACAGGTGTATATTTTTGCTTTAGAAAGGTGGAAAGAATTACTCCTAATTGCAGTGGTGGAATGAATTAATAGAAGTAGTAATAAAATATGCATTCTTCAGAGAGGGAAAACATGACTTGTGATATAAGACAAATACATTATCCACTAGGATACACAGGAAGCAGATATTGAATTTCAAATGTATTTGGTACTGCGGGGTTTCTATATTTTTCTTTTAACAAAAGAGAAGAATACAGTGGAATCTGCACAAGAATCTGTCCTTAAGAGATTCTCAAAATCTTCCCAAATGTACTGAGCAGTTTTCTTTCACTTTCATTAAAGACGAACCCTGTTACGCAGCCAATTTTTGGTACCTCCCTTGAACTATCACTTTACATGCTTTCCTCTATTGATACGTGCACAAAGCACACTAATGCTAAATAACAATATTGACTAAAAATGATTAATAAAAAATGAATATTAAAGGCAATAGAATTCCAGCAGAGTGCATTCTCTTTTTAATGTTAAGAGCTTGAGGCATGTGAAATTTCAGGAAACTATACTTTAGGTGCAAAATGTATTTACTTCAGCAGAATTTTCATGAAATATTGAGGGTGATTAAGATAATGACGTCATGAAAAAAATTAGGTTTTGTTTTTAAGTCAAGATAACTTGCCAGTGTGAAATTAGCTAGAAGTGACTTTCTCCATTGTTCTTGGGAGGCAGCAGATACATAGGACCTGCATAGCATAGAAAGCAGTCAGAGGAGACTCTTTCTTCTGTAGAGTTCCATCAACATCAGGAATTCTGAATAGGTGATGTGTCTAAAGTGGGAACTCCCTTTGAATTATTAGACCATAATGTTATACATATATAAGAGTACAAAGAGGAGACTAGACAGGCAGGGCCGGCTCCAGGCACCAGCTTGTCAAGCAGGTGCTTGGGGTGGCCACTCCAGAGAGGGGCGGCACGTCCAGCTATTCGGCGGCAATTCGGCGGACGGTCCCTCACTCCGGCTGTGAGCGAAAGACCTTCCGCCGAATTGCCGCGGCAGATCGCAATCACAATTGCGGCTTTTTTGTTTTGTTTTGTTTTGTTTTGTTTTTTTGGCTGCTTGGGGCGGCCAAAACCCTGGAGCCGGCCCTGTAGACAGGGTTTGATATTGGTGGAATTCACCCAGATGCAGAGGGTCTGCTGAATGCCCTCTACACCACTTGGGACTGCCAGTGTAGGGGGAGGAAGGCCACCGAGTTATGAATGCTTTGGTGGTGGTCTCATTTAAAGTCAATGTCCCTCCAGTGGAGGGCAGGGGTCTCTGTGTCTGCATTTCTTTGCAGGGTGGGACTCTTACTCCCTGCCCCACAAAGCTTGCTATCTTTATGTTTGTACAAAGCCAAGCATAAAGTAGTCCCATCACCAAAAAGCTTCCAGACCAATAGACAGAGACGTGTTCTCATTCTGCCTCTGGTTAGGGGAAAATTAAAGAAAATAACATATTAAAAACTCTTCTGAGAAGTGATGAAAGCCGTGACCTAATCACTGGTCTGAAGGTATACATATGGCCCTGAAATTCACATTTAGCCTGGCAGGATAGAAGAGCACTAATGCCAATCTTCTTATTTCTGCCAAGTCTGCAAAGCTTTTCCTTTGCCACAGTAGACTTGGAGGATAGTCCAAGAAAATGCTCACACAAATACCTCAACATTCCAGTTGTGCCACCAATATGGAAACTTTACAGCTGAGATTTTCCAAAGATAGTCTCTCGCACATTAGTACAATGGTCCTTTGCTTGGTTCTATTGGCAGATATAATCTCCTTGCCATAGTCCAAGAAACGGGTTCTGTCTGAGCAGTTGGTTCTAAGAAATACCTTAA